>NC_030382.2:54824922-55131172 GCF_001625215.2 Daucus carota subsp. sativus
TAACGTAGTTATCATTCTAGATGCACAGAAAGGTGTAAATATTAGATTCAAGCATCAGGATTAAGAAATAGTTATGAATCTTTTTAAATATCAGTACAGAAGGCACATACTATCATTTAGTCGTGACATTGCAGCTTAACATTAAACATTAGTATTAAGCAACATGCTTGAATATGGGGCTACAATTCAATATGTGAACAGTAGTATTGAACACCATGACTAATTAAGGAGATGATGACATTTTTATCCCTGGCTTTGAGTTCAAGACTTGTCAACGTACTGTATATATCACCATGCCTTGTCTCATTGTCCTCCTTTTGATCTTCCAATTGTATCCCCTTGATTTGGCCCAAACAAATTTTTTAGTGCTCTTTTGCTTGTCTAACTACATCACACACAAGCAGACTAATTCAAATTCAGATTCTACTTCTCCACATAGCAAATAAGTCATGAAAATTCAACAAGAACTTTGAGAAAAACCTCTAATTTTTCAAGTGTTGTGTTTAAATATAATTGAAGGAACAAAGAAAAGATAAAATGAATACACACCTTTTTTTCATGTCAAAATCAATGATTTCTTCTCCATGGTATTGAGAATCTTGGTTGCCTGCTACTTTGAGCACCATTATACAACCTGCCAGATGTTTCTTCACTGCTAGAAGAGCTTGTAACTTGTGGAGGAGCCAAAGATGAGGATGAAAGAGGAACCACTTGATTCTCTCCATCGTCTTCTTCCTCTTGCTCATCATCTGCATCCTCTTCCTCATCCTCATCATCATCATCTTCTTCTTGATCTTCATCTTCATCTCCATCATCATCAATATGATTATTATGGCTAGAATCCCCATGAACACAAGATTCACAGACAGAAAGAGTGTGTCCAAGCTTAGGACCAGAGCCAGTCCATGGAGTAAGAGACTGACAAGTTTGACACAAAAGAGTTCTCGAGTGTTTAGCCACCAAAAAATTAGCAGAATGAACTTTAGCATCACAACTCCAACACAAACTTGCTTGATCTGATTCACAAAACATTCTTGCAATGGAGCTGCACAGCTCACATTTCCTCATCATCCTTTCCCTTGTCTCTCTTCTTTCTAGAGATTCTGATCTTTTTTCGAAAAATATGTGTCACTATATTTATTTACTTAATCTTGTAGTTTCTTGATATTCCAGCTGAAGACAGATAAAGAAAAAAAGAAAGAGAAAGAAGTGTGCAAGTTGGTGTAGGAAAGGGTCTTTGTTCAAGGTTTGTTGAGTGTGTATATATCCTTGAGATGGCAAATAGCCAAATATACTATACCAGCGTGTTATTATCACAGATTTGACTCCCCGTGTTGACAAAAATGGCTGGACATAACATTACCTATGGGCCAGGGCCATCTAACAATCCTCTTATTTATTTCTGCATAATTTTCATTTTGAGATATCTCGTTATTTTAATTCTTTGACAAAAGATATCTCATTTTTTATACATTTTAAAAAATATATTAACTTTAAATAATATAAAATATTATTATATCCATTACTTTGTTACACTATATTTATTTTATAATAATAAAAAGAATATTACATCCGTTATTTTCTTCAACTATTCCAAATCTATCATTAAATATAAATTAGTCTCACAAATTTATCTATTTTTCAAATCAATATTAATAAATATTCCCTCTGTCTCGGTAAATTCTTTACATTATTTTTTAACACAAATTTTGAAACTCGTATAAAATATAATTTTATAAAAAATTGAATAAAATAAGGGTTTTTAATTTTTTATTAAAAATATAAAATTATTAAAAAATTAAAATATATGCGAACAATAAAAGTAAATGCACAATCACCGCACCCAATTGATCAGGAGGAGTAACGTGTACTCGGTGAATCAAATGTAAGAGTAAGCCGAATGCAATTCCCTATTTTCAACCCCTAAAATATTATATAATAATGGTTACCTAAAATATAGGGACCAAAAAGTTGTTTTGCTCTAATGGTATTCCCTATATTGATCCCCTATATTTCAAATTCACATATGCAAGTGAAATAGAGAGAGAAATTGCAGTGGTAAATGACAGAAAAACAAGAGGATATATGAGTTGGTGATGACATGGAGAATATAGGGGTTTGCTTTTTCATCCCTCAAATAAGGGGTTGAAATTTCTCTCACCTAAAATAAATGAGGGATAGGAGTTGCGTTGGAGTTGTGTTTTTTGTTCTCAATCCTCAAATATTGTCCATGTAGACTAAATATAGGTAAGGAGTGGGTGCATTGGAGTTGCTCTAAGTATGTAACATACATAATACATTCCGCGAATAAAATAGGTAGATGATAACTTAATGATACACTGGCCCGCATGTTTTACTTAATTTAAAAATTTTATTAACTATAACTAAGAAATTGTGTATAAAAGAAATACTCCCTCCGTCCCTTTTTATCTGTCCATTTTGGGGAAAAAAACACATACCAAGAAAAAATTGATTGTATGAAATTTTTCGTTAAATACCTCTAATTAATATCTTGAAAATGGTGGAATACCCCTACTTTATGTCTTGAAAACATGAATTCAACCAAGTTTTAAATAAGTCAAGCTTTGAAAATTGAAATTATGGAGATATATTTGAAAAACTATCATTAAATTAGTCTTGAAAGTATAAATGGACAGATAAATAGGGACACATTTTTACTTCCAAAATGGACAGATAAATAGGGACGGAGGGAGTATATTCTACTTCATATATGAAATACTAGAAATGGATTTTCAAATGTTTCTTGTATTAAGTACATGCATGTTTTTTCGATTATCTTTTCAACAAACGATTTTTTACAAAAAAAAAAGGTCTTTAATGAACTCTAGGAATTATTAGGAGTAAATTATTATAAATTATATTTCAGAAAAGATATAATATATTATTTTTTTAAAATGATCATATATATTATATATTAAAATTTTAAAAATTAAGAAAAATGTTAGATTTTCGGCCTCCATGAATTCTGCCCTAAGAAGTTACTGTAACTTATAAATCTATCATTCAAAGTAATTCTCACTTATACTCAACATGCTATCATCTCTGTTCAAAAATAACTTAAATTACAGAAATATGTGATTCAGTTTTAAATCATTTCTAAATTTTACCGTAGTTTTTTAGTTTCTTTAATATTCAAACATTTTGTATTTTTGTTTATACATTTTTTTAATTTTACCTTAACAAATAAATACTCTAATAAACTTTTAAATATATAAAATATAAAATTCTTGGTCCCGAATTTCTTGGTCACAAATTGGTATCAATATTAAAATTTAATAACCTATATATTACAATATTAATGTATTTTTAAACAAATTTAATATTGAATATGAATTTCGATTTTCATAAAATGATATTTTCGACTATATACATGTTTTTATATTTTTTTGAACAAACAATATTTATAATACTAATTTGTGTAATCTTTTTTCTTATAAAATAACTTAGTATTCTCATATAAATTACGTTATTTATATTCATAATATATTTTATTTTATATTTTTAACAAAAATTTACTCCCTCCGTCCCTTTTTATCTGTCCATTTTGGAAAAAAAAAACACATACCAAGGAATAATTGATTGTATAAACTTTTTCATTAAATACCTCTAATTAATATCTTGAAAATGGTGGAATACCTCTACTTTATGTCTTGAAAACATGAATTCAACCAAGTTATAAATAAGTCAAGCTTTGAAAATTGAATACATTTTTACCTTCAAAGTGGACAGATAAATAGGGACGGAGGGAGTATCATTTTAGGATGGTTAGCTAGACTTGTCAAAGTGCCTACATACACATGTCAACCGCCATTCCAGCCTCGGGCTAGAAGACAGGATTACAATGAATTCATGATCAATACTCCCTCCGTCCCAATCAATAGTATACATTGGGGGACGGGGGCGCAGCACGGACTTTAATGCTTCAATATAATATAGTTCTATAAATTATTTTTAAGATTTTCTTTTTATGTATAAAAGTATAACATTTATACTTTTATACAAAAAAAGAAAATCTTAAAAATAAGTTGTAGAACTATGTTTTATAAGCGCCTTAAAAAGCGTGTCGAGCAGTGAAAAAGAAACGTATACAATTGACTGGGACAGAGGGAGTAAATTCCAACACAAGACAGATCATCAATTCGAACACCTAACATTGAGCTTCATGTCCACAAACATGGCAACTGAATGATGAAATTGCATAGCAACAATCACATGTAAATCAAAGTGTGAATTGGTTTTTCAGGGTCATGCTGCACGCCTGAAACATTTATACGCGAGACCTTTACTACCCGGCTAAAAACGATATTCATTCCATATTTATGTTACTGTTTTCACCTATTCTAAGAATTCAATAAAATATATATATATATTTGTAATGTTTTTCTAATTAATTTTTTAACAAAATTTTAAACATCAAATTTTTAATAAAAAAATTTAAAATTATAAGATTATATTTTATTGAAATCTTAAAATATGTGTCAAAAATTAGTTTAAAGAATGAACGGAGTATATGAATTTGAATGGAAATGGACGAGACCTGCCTATATGAATTATAAAAGCCTCGACATAAGCTTTTTTTTTTTTGGAAAAAAATAATAATTTAATAATGAAAAACCATACAGCATTTACAGATATAATTAAAATTGAACAAACGCAGAATCATCTCGCCGTTGAATCCTTAAACAACTAAGATTTTTTTGAAGGGATATGTACATGTTGTAATACTCCCAATATTGTTTTAGCAATCGACCATAAATACATCATCATACAAATTTTTATTGGATCAACATTATGAAAATCCCGCAGATCTCTGACAGTGACAGGATACGGTCCAATCCGGGTTCTCTAAAATAAGTAGGTTGTTCGTATAATTCTTTTTATTATGTATTATTTTTCAAATTTATTAAATAAAAATTTAAGATCTATTAAAAAAATTCAAAATAATATATAAAAAATATATTTTTTTATATCTCAAATTATGTTTAAGAAATCAAATGATATTATATTATAACATTGGAACAATATATTTTACGTCTTCATGATGATGTATGTTTCCAACAGTATTCATAATTACGTACCCAGCCAGATATGTTAAAAAAAATTCCTCACCTAAATATACTCCCTCTGTCCCATTTAATTCTATACGTTTCTTTTTAACTGCTCGACACGCATTTCAATGCTCTTATAAAATATAGTTCTGTAACTTATTTTTGAGATTTTTTTTTTCTGTATAAAAATATAACATCCAAACTTTAATTCAGAAAAAAAAAATTTTAAAAATAAATTGCACAACTACACTTTGCAGGAGCATTAAAATCCGTGCCGCGTCCCCGTCCCCCAATGTATACAACTCAGGGGGACGGAGGGAGTACCTAATTATTTAGACATGTGTATGCCCCACATACACACGTAAGTTAACTTTTTTTAGTACTTCCGTCCCACTCATTTCTTTACACTTTCCTTTTTGAGATATCTCATCCAATTTTTTACATTTCAAAACTTACCAAAAATAGTCAATAGATCCCATCACTTCTCCACTTTTCTTTCTTTTTCACACTACTTTTACTCCACTATCTTCTTTTTATACATTAAAAATCAATGGGTCCCACTACTTTACCCACTTTTCTTCCTACTATCTTCTTTTTATACGTTAAAAATCAATGGGTCTCACTACTTTACCCACTTTTCTTCCTCTTTTCCACTACTTTATACATATTCCTTAATCTCCGTGCCCAACCCATTTGATAAGAAATGGGTGGGACGGAGGGAGCAACAAGTAGATGAAAAAACAGGGGGGACAAGTCCCGTAACATGTGATAGTGTGATTTACTGTATTACCGATCTGCAGCTTGTCCACCAAAATTTATGATACGTGTTGATATTATTAAGAGTTATTAACCAAAAAACCCAACTAACTTGTCATTTTTTTGCCAAAAAACCTTTAAACTTTTTTTTCACCAACAACCCCAATAAACTTTATTAAATCTTTGAAAAAGATTTAACTAGAGTTACTTATAACTCATGTGGACTAACCATGATCATCACATATTATGTGGCAAATTGATTATAATTAATCAAAAAAAACTGAAAAATATCAGCACCACTAAAATCAGCTTTAAGATGTTTGATCAACCGCTCATTAAGACAGTGAAGTACCATGCTCTCATTCAAACAATGAACAGACTGAGAATTGCTCTGTCGTCATAGTTATTCCAACTGAAGGCTCGTGACAGGCATTTCATCTACCTTGTTTCTACGTGGTTGATTTTCTGTGTGGAAAATATGTATCTTATGGTGTATATTAATGTGTGAAATTTTTACTTAGCTAATCGAGCATAAACAATTAACCAAGTTTCAGGTGCAGCCTTGCAGCACATCAAGCAGCAGAGTGGGAACTCTGAATTCAGTAAGAGGTATTTTTACCAATTAGCACAAACAATCCACCAAATACAAACAAATATTCAACCATATACTCTGTCCAATCAATAGTCCCGAGTAACTCCAAACAAACACCCCCTAAACTCTATAAAAATTAGACTAAAACACCCCAACCAAACCTCAGAACTCGGGAAAACATAAAAAGCTATTCCATCTCTTTAATTTTGTGTTGCATGACGTCTGAAATAACACCCCATCTGCTAATCTTTTCACACACCCTCTAATAACCCCATTAATTTATTTCGAACATCAACCTCAGCCATTACAATAATATGCCAATATCACACATCTTCACTTGTTTTCATTTTATTTTTTAAATCTAAACTAACAAATATCATATTATAAATTATTCCTATTAATGACTAGGCGCTATGTGGCACACACGTGTATAAAAAAATACAAATCAGTGAAAGATACATGACAAATCAGATTGGTAGATTTAACCATGGTTTATTTTGTATTTACTTTTATACTTTTAATAAAGTTTATTGGGGTTGTTAAAGAAAACAGAAGTTTAAAGGTTTTTTGGCAAAAATTTGACAAGTTGATTGGCTTTTTTGGTTAATAACTCTATTATTAATTAAGCGGATGATGATTACAATTAAAGTGAAACAGCGTGATTATTTATTCAAAAATATCAAAATAAGAGCGTGAGCGGATAAAGGGAAATAGCTCCGTAATAATATCCCTTCGACAAAGAATGTAGCAAAGGAACTGGACAATATTTACCAAGACGACAGCCAGTTTAATTTTTGGACACATTTTCAGATGTTTTACACGTGACGAAAAAAATTGTTTTAAAATTTTATTATAAATTAAAACTTAAACTTGATTATATTTTTCGTCCATGATTTGCTGAACTAAATTATTTATTACTGTATACTTAAAATAAAATCGCGTATTGAAAATTAAGATAACGTGCAAAAACACAACTGAGGGCGGTAGTATGTAGACCAGAGATGTGAATGATGCGCCAACGTGTACAAGTTTGTGGTGGGAAAAAGATTGAGCCCATGTCTTTCTAAGACAAATATTTTATTACTCCCTCCATTCCATTTTAAGTGTCCATTTTGCCAAAAAAAAAATTCACAAAATATGTGTTATACTCTTTAACCCGTGCAATTGTTTACTAGTTACAATATAGTATTAAATACAACCAACTAGTTCCAATATGAAAAAAGGTCAAATACATAGTAGGAGTGGTGGTATACGTAATTAATATTTGTAAAAATAAGGTGAATAGGTGTGTGAAGATAATGATAAAAACATTACATTAATTGTTTCTTAAGATGTGTGAAATTTGCAAAGTGGACACTTAAAATAGGATGGAGGGAGTATTTTATTATTATGATATTCAACGGCCCATACCATTCCCATGCTCGTACCGTGTGTTATCAGGTGGATGTCAATTAAAAATTGTACAAACATGTCCTCAGTATTTGGACACGGCTCTATATTGCGCGTACACGCTTACCGGCTTACGCTTATCATGTTCATAGTTCATGTAGTCATGGTCTTAGTAAAAAGATTACAAGAGAACTCAGTTGATGCAAATCAATATATCAATCTTAAAGAAAGAATTCAAAATATTAAATTTGACCTCTATGTCTTGATTCAATTATAGAATTGTCTTAATTAAGTAAAAATAATAATACATGATTAATTTTATACTTTATTATGAATTCTATTTTCCCATACTCAATTTTAAAGTTGAGATTTACTCCTAACAAGATTAGTGGTAGTTGTAGGGATTTGGAGAACCTTTTTTTGCTAGAAAAGAATTTGAAGTTTTGAGTGTCGATTTCTAAAATTAGAGTTTCCGTAATCATATTTCCGCCCCTCAATCTTCATCCCTTCATTGATCACCTTTCATTCTCTCACGTATTTATTATTTTTTTAAATAAAATCAAAATCTGATCTTTTTTGGATGAGTTCTTATTGAAATGATAAATTCTTGTCACTTAAACTATTCAATTTTGCTATTTTTAAAAAAATTATTCCAAAAGTTTAATTATTTCGTATAATCAAAACACCTCCAACTTTGGATATTTAAACCAGTTACTGGATTTGTTTATTTTTAAAAAAGAATTTAAAAAATTATTATTTCGAAAAATTGTGCATATTAAAACACACACGCATATATAAATCTCCTTATTAAAAAAAATACATTAATAAATTAATTATTCTAAAAACTATATCATATTTTAATATACATAGTTTTTGATATATATTAAATCTAATATAAATTTATTAACAAATAAAAAAAATAAATAATAAAAAAAATAAAAGTTACAGACTCGCATCCGCAGGTAATCATGCACCGTGCATAAGAGCAAGACCAAGAGGCACCCTAGTGGTGCTCTTAAGTCAAATAATAAAGAAATTAAAGGGAAAAGCGTGTATGAGGAGTCTGTACTCTCTCCTAAACTAATTTTATATTACTAGATATTATTTTCCCTCTAAAACTTAACTAACGTTTCCCTCCTTTTCCAATAAAAAAAGGATAAACATCATATAAGGATAAAAGATGAGAAAACTGTTGGAGTTGGACTCCACATGTGCGTGTTAAAAGGGCTGAGAGTCAATATAATAACAGTTGTTATAGAGAGTATCTAAAAGAACTCTTGGACCTGCTCTAATCTGTTAGCTAGGCTAGGAGAAGTATAGACCGAAAGTAAATTTATTGTCTGTATTTTGTGCACAATTTTCTTAAAGAACCAATTTCGGCCCAAAGAGATAAGTTTGATGGCAATCTAGATTCAGCCCAGACTCCTTTAACATATATACGAGGCTTAGTCGGCCTGTATAAAGCCTAAGGCCTATGACTCAGCTGGGGTATCCTTTAATAAGCAAAAGTTTGGGCCTTTGGAACCTCGACATTTGGATCGAAGAAGGTTGTGTTTCTGTTGATTAAATTAAAAAAAATTAAATTTATTTGTCATTATATATAAATAAAAAAATTAATTATATAAAAACAGCTATGTGATGCATTTAATGAGAAACATTATTATTTTCACTTATCGCCGCCATCCATTTGAGTGACTGAGTCAATTGGCTGTACAAGAAATAATTTTCAGTTTATTCGAACCAAATTGAAATAAGTTAAAGATAACTCCAGTCCATTTTCGATTTTCAGTTCATCTTTTTGTAGGGTATTCTTAACGATATTTAGCTCATATTATATGTATTGTATTGAATATTTAAGAGTCAAGTAGACTAAACTCTGACCACAAATTACGCATATTATCCAACTTAAAAAAATTAAAAACTTATTTTAAAAAATATATCTAATTCTCTTCAAAATCCACTTTACAGATTTTTAAAATAATTAATAAATTTTCTTCCACCGATGGTTATAATCAAATTGATTATCTAATAGTCAAGAGGACACATGACATGGAGGGTGTAACGTGTACATCGTAGGGCAAATTGAGCTCTAATTAGCGAGGTCGTTTACTTTTGTTATGCAATTTTGATATCTTCGAAGTATACGTAGCAGTTGCTGAGGCTTCTCAGCCGATTATTCAATTTGATCCAGAAGGCTAAAACGAAATCAGTATTTGTGGAATGAAGATTCGTTTTCGGCGGCCCCAAGTCCCAATACTATTTTTACTCCTTCCATCCCAAATTAGATAACCTCATTGATTTTGAGCATGCACTTTAAAATCTATTGACCGCATAGTTATATTACTTATTTTTAAAATTTTTAATTTTGCAAATAAAATTTAAATATGAAATTTTCGTTTACAAAAGAAAAATTAAAAAGATAAATTTCAGAACTAGACAGTTAATGTACTTTAAATTGCGTGCCCAAAACCAACTAATCCATCTAATTTGAGATGGAGGGAGTCCCTCGGTGCAAACACACATCCGTTGAATCAACTTAAGATTAAAAAAGTCGAGAGACATAAATGATTTCAGTATCTATGACAGATTAGGATGCCATGCACACAATGACAGGATGGGCCCATAGGTGTATAACATACTCCATTGACCGTTGTACCAAACCTTTTGACCACGTGTACAGTATAATATTAGGGTTTTTTTTTTTTTTTTAATATAATAGACTTTACTACCCCTCGCCCGGTCGCCCCCCTCTAGCCTCTGCTTTCTTACCCGGGGACTCGGCCCGCATTGCTCACATAAAATGTAGTTTAACAATTTTTTTGAATTTTGTTTTCTTTGATATTTATATTTTTATACAAAAAAGAAAAATTTTAAAAATAAATTATAAAACTAGTACTCCCCCGTCTCTTAATACTTTTCTTGTTTGCCTTCGACACGTTTGCCAACACACGTTTTTAATCATTAATATCTTTAATTTCGTATTAATATTAAATATAAAAATTTCACTGTATTATAATACTTATAAATACGAATCTAACAAGATCACTCGTGATTATATTTGATCCTATAAATTATGCGTAAATTAGTAATTTGTCTCATGTTATGAACAGTGCCTACATCTCATATAGGAAAAGAATATAGAAATAGAGGAAGTATGTTTTATATGCGCGTTAAAATGCGTGTCGAGCTGTGAAAAAATTGTAAAGAAATGAGAGGAACAGATGAGTACTTGTTTATATTGGAACAGGACTTAAACATTTATTTGAAACTTTTATGAAATATAATTTTATATTTCAAATATTTTTTAAAAATTAATATTTAAATTTTTTATAGATAAAGGGTTTAAAATTTATATAAAATACATTACAAATAATATAAAAATATTGAAAAAAGAATCAAAGTAACGGAGGAAATATTAGAGAGTCAACCCAGTACTTATACCCCGTAACAAAATAACCTCGTGCTATTTGCTTGAGGTCAGTCAACCTGCATATTTTATGTTTAAAACTTTTTTATACGAATATAATATATACTTACCTATCGTTACGTGACCTACCCAAAATGAGAGAGTCAGAGCATCTCCAACCCGTCTCCGTGTGGCTCCTAAATATAATATAAAAAATATGATTTTTAGTAATTTAGGATAAAGTTAAGTGTGTAAACTCGAACAATATTCTGTGCATCTCTTCCCTATTTCATATTTAAGAGTCACTAAGAGTCTCTTGGAGCAACATTTTTCCTCCTTCTCAAATCTCAAATTAGGAGCAACGAAGAATTTCTTGGAGATGCTCTTATCATTTGCTTGAACAATGAACAATTATTTTCATGTAAAAAATAATAAGAATTCTGAGCTTGTTGGAAAGCTCTTTGTTTTGACATAATCAGAATATAACATGAAATATTTTTTGATACTTTAAAATTTTTAGAAATATTGTTTAACATGATGTATACAAATATTTTTTTAGAAAAAATACTCTCTATTTTGAAATATTGATAATTTATTTTTCAATTTTGAAATGCTTTGATAATATAGATAAAATTATTATTTTTAGTTTCTCCGAATTAAAAAATATAACTAATATTATAATTAAAAATTTTAAATATATTAATTTTGATTATATAATCAAAAAATCAAAAAATTTAGAAATATATACTAAAAAATGAAGCAATTTATATTTCAAAATGGAAGAGCATCGTATAAAGCTCGCGGTAGATGGCTTTTGAAGGTAGGTCGTGTGATTCATCTTTTGATCAAAAAATTATTCTCTCAACCAAGAATGAGTTTTAAAATGCAATCTTGTTCAAAAATCTTATATCTTTTGTTTTGACAAAATTTTAGTGTGAGAAAACTTGAAAGAAGCCTCTCTTTGTTTTCTTGGCTGCCTACACCTAATTGTATATGGTACAGATTTTATTTATGCGGTTAGGTATGTCATATGTGGTTGTCATTCTTAGATGAATGTCGAAGAAGACAAGACTTATTGATTAATATTCTTACAACTTTCTTCTATACTTCTATTATTTCAACTCGCTGAGCATTAGTTTTGGACTTTTCCCAAGTGGGTGTTTTACAAATTTAACTCCTCCTTTTCTTGAACAAAAACTATGATTCTTTATTCAACCTTTTGCAGGTCAATAATGTACACAAACTGCTCTAATTGTATTATATTGTCTTGCTGATGCTTTTGGCCCAAACTGAATAGCCCTCAGGGGGCTTAAGTTGGTTGTAGAGCCTGCCTTGAGTCTAATTGTACTCTTATTATTAATCAAGGTTTATCAAAAAAAAAAGAATAGCCCTTGAATCTTGAATTCTTGATCAACATAAAGTTAGTATGTGCTTCATTGTACATAATGTCTGAGCTCTCCTAATCCGCATTAAAAAAAAAAAGATGACCAAGATTTACAGAAACCCAAGAATTGTTGATCTTTGTCTCATCATCTTGTTCTACCACAATTATGTTGGATTCTCACAAACTCTGCTCGGCAATCAGCTCATGCAAGGTGAGGTGATGAAGGATGGTCAGATCATAATATCAGATAACCAAGACTTTGCTTTTGGATTCTTTAGTCCAGGTAACTCATCTTTTAGATATGTTGGTGTGTGGTATAATAATAATCAAGATAGAACAGTTGTATGGGTTGCTAATAGAAACAATCCCATTTCTGGAAAATCTGGTCTGTTAAGTTTTGGTGATGATGGGAATTTGAGGCTTACAAATGGGAATAATTCTGATATAATATGGTCTACTAATTCTTCATCGATATCGAAAAACTCTTCAATATCTCTTAGGGATACTGGAAATCTTGCTCTTTGCAGAAGTGAAGATGTTGATAATAATAACAAGGCTTTGTGGCAAAGCTTTAGTCATCCAACTGATACATTTTTGCCAGAAATGAGAGTTTATACTGTGTCTCAAACAAGAGATCTTTTGAAACTTGTTTCTTGGAAAAGTCCAAGTGATCCTTCAGAAGGGAACTATTCTATGGCATTTGATCCACGAGGATCACCACAGATAGTTGTTTGGGAGGGAATGAATAATCGTAAATGGAGAAGTGGCCACTGGAATGGCCTTATTTTTCTTGGCGTGCCTAATAATAGGGCGCGCTTTACCTCGGGTTTTGGGACAACAACTGATAGTAGCAGTGGAGATACATACTTCTCTTATACAGCTGCAAACAGATCACAGCTAGTGAGATTTAATATTTTGCCGAATGGAAAGACTGATCAGTTGATTTGGGATGATAGTAAGCAAGTTTGGAATGTGGCACTGTCACAGCCATCTGATGAATGCGGAAATTATAATATATGTGGGGATTTTGGAGTTTGTAACATGAAGGATTCAAAAAGATGTAGTTGTATCAAAGGGTTTGGTCCAAAATCCGAAGATGAGTGGCGTAGAGGAAATTGGTCTGGTGGATGTATTAGGAAGAAGGCTCTGAAGTGTGACAAGAATGGTACTAATGATGGTTTTTTGCCACTGGAGGGAGTAAAATTACCTGATTTTGTAGATATATTGGCCGGTGAAACAACTTTGGATGGATGTGGAGATAAATGTACAAAGAATTGTTCTTGCAGTGCCTATGCATATGTAGTTGGAATCGGATGCATGGTATATGGTGGCGAATTGATTGATATCGAACATCTTGGAAGTGACAATACACTGTATGTTCGTGTATCAAAATCTGAACTCGGTACGCCTACTTAGCCTTATCATAAATAAAATGCTAATTCATTTCCAAACAATCGATTCAGCTTTGTAGGCCAATGGAGGAGATTATCTAGTATTCCATAATTTTGATGATATACGTCCTGTACTGAAATTTCAATTTCCGCTCTCTTTTTTCAGGAGGTAAGAAAAGTGTATCAAGTGCAGCAATCATAGCAATTGCAGTAGTTGGAACAATTATTATTGGGATTATACTGTGGGCTTCCTGGAGATTCCGAGGAAAAATTAAAGGTAAATTTGATGTTCAATATTATTTTAGGAATGATAAACTAAATTAGTACTGTTTTTTTAATTTACTTTTGCATTTTAATGAACATTAGGCTCATGGAAGAAGCAGAGTACTTCATTGTTAACTGTCACGAGGAGAAGTGAAGAATTATCTGCGGAATTTTTGGGAGTCGATGAGCTTACATCTGAAGGGAAGCAAGGTACTGGACCACATTTGCCACTATTCAGCTTTACTTTTGTGGAATTAGCCACTGATTATTTTGCCAACAAGAACAAACTTGGTCAAGGGGGCTTTGGTCCTGTATACAAGGTAAAATAATCTTCTTTGTAAACAAATTTTTGTGGTAGAATGTACGTTTAATATAAACTGACTTATTGTCTTACAAATTTTAGGGAGTGTTACCTGGGGGACAAGAAGTGGCTGTTAAAAGGCTCTCAAAATTGTCCGGACAAGGCTTAGAGGAATTTAAAACTGAAGTGATACTGATAGCCAAGTTGCAGCATCGAAATCTCGTTAGACTGCTTGGCTGTTGCATTGAAGGGGAAGAAAAGATGTTGATTTATGAATACATGCCTAACAGAAGCTTGGATTCCTTTCTTTTCGGTATGTGTTTTCAAGCATATTGGTATATCTTTGTTGATTTACTTTAAATAATTGCAACCTTATGTTCATATGTTCCAATGTCTGCAACCTCAGACGCAATGCATAGATCACAACTGGACTGGAGTAGACGGTATGCAATCATTGAAGGAGTTGCAAGAGGGCTACTCTATCTTCATCGGGACTCCAGACTTAGAATAATTCATCGAGATCTAAAAGCTAGCAATATCTTGTTAGATGAAGAAATGCAGCCAAAAATTTCAGATTTCGGCATGGCAAGAATATTTGGAGGGAACCAAATTGAAGCTAATACAATTCGAGTTGTTGGTACATAGTAAGTGTAATTTTCTTATCCTCTCTACAAAACTCCAATGTATTTAAGCATATTACTAAGCTCCTGATTGTCTTAATTGATGTCTTGCTATAATGCAGTGGTTATATGTCCCCGGAATATGCAATGGAAGGCTTATTTTCAGTAAAATCTGATGTATACAGCTTTGGTGTATTACTATTAGAAATTGTCAGCGGTCACAGGAATAATACTTTTCACTCACCTGAATGCAGTAACCTTATTCGATATGTAAGTCTATGTAAAACCCCTTATTTTCTCTTTACTGTGGATTAGCAACTTAAGATATATTGGTTATAGAGGAATGATGCAATATTTATGTATTTCAGGCATGGACCTTATGGAAAGATGGCAAAACTGAGGAGATGATTGATCCTTTGATTGCTGATTCTCGTAAAATTGCACTCCACTGCATCCATGTAGGACTGTTGTGTGTGCAGATGTCTGCAGCACAGAGACCAACTATGTCACAAGTTCTGAACATGTTAGAGAGCGAGAGTACTAGTCTTCCACTGCCCAGAGTTCCAGATATGTCATCAATGAACTCCACAGAGATGGAATCAGCTATGCGAGATCATGATATCAATTTATCCTCCACAGAGGTAACTGTTACAGAAGTGATTGGAAGGTAATAAAATTATGCTGGAATGCAGGCTGTACATACAGTAGGTGATTTTGTTGACGACTTTATGAAAGTAAGATTGATTTTGGTGTTGGTTTTGGTGTTAGTCTGTATAAAATCGCCATGTATTCTTTCAGTTCCATTCATAAATAGCAGCATTTCAGAAAAAAATATAGTCCAAAAGCTTGTAATGATTGGAACCAAATCTCCATATTTCCTGCAAGGTATCTACTGTTGGAATCTATCGGTTATCAGATTATTAACAGCATTGATTATTATATGGAGAAGTTGGTAAAGAGTTAATAATCCAGTGAGACATTTGATAATTAGTGGCATCACAAATAGTTATGCTCACCGTGATGGACTTGGTCACATTTCACCAAAACAAACTTTAATAGAACCAAGTTTTCAGGATACCCTCCAACTTGTTCTTGAACCATGTTAGCAACTGGATCATTCAAGTTGACTTATATCATTAATGCAGTTAGTTATCTGGATTTTCATACATGAATGTGCACCCACTTTTGTCTACAGACTACAATAATTGATGGTCTGAAAAGTAAAATTTAAAACTTATCCTTGTGAAGTTTAATTGTAATGGATTCAGCTGTGGTACTTTCATGGTTTACAATAGTTCTTCTCTTCCATAGTTGTGACTCAATTGACACAATAACTTCAACTCAGTTCTTATCTGATGCGAAAAATGAATTTCTTTTATCTTCCAATGAGGATTTCTGCCTCGGCTTCTTCACCGCTGCCAATGCTTCTTCTAAAAGGTACTTGGGGATATGGTTCAACAAAGTTCCGACACAGCATATAGTTTGGGTTGCTAACAGGAATGATCCTATAGTGACCAAAGATGCTGTTTTCAAGATCAATACTGAAGGCAACATCGCAATTTTCTCTGACAAAAGTGCAACAAAGCCTCTGTGGTCCAGCAATATATCCGAAAATTTAAGTACTATGAACGCGACTGCCAGATTATTGGATTCAGGAAATTTGGAATTAACTATTGCAGAAGGATCAGATGGTCGCAAAAGGATGTGGCAAAGCTTTGATCATCCGACAGATACTATTTTACCTGGGATGAAACTTGGGCTGGATAAGAAGACTGGTTTGAACAGGGTAATGACATCCTGGAAGTCGGAGGATGATCCAGCAGAAGGTGAGTATATTATGATGTTGGAAACGCAAGGGCTGCCTCAGTTCTTCTTGCGTCAGAAAAATTTGGATGCTCCTATATGGCGGATAGGCCCGTGGAATGGTGTAACACTGAGTGGTGCAGCCAGACTGGCAAATAGTCTTAAGACTTCTGTAGTGGATTTTTCCCAGTTTGCTTCGCTCTTCAATTATACGTACATTGAAAATAAAGATGAGGTACAATAAACATTTCATCTGCTATAGAATCTTCCACTATAGAATCAAGTTGTAATATTGTATTACCATGGCATTGACAGGTATACATGACTCTAACATTCCCCAACCCTGGAAGGTTCCGAAAGTATGTGATGGACTTCAAGGGACTTGCTCAACAAAGTTTTTATCATTATGCTCCTCAAGAAAAGACTTATTATACCAACAGATGGATTCCATTTTGGTCTGCTCCAAATCCGTCAGATGGCTGTGACAAATATATGACTTGTGGAAAAAATTCTGTATGCAGCTCCAGCAATAGCAGTACTCCTAACTGCACCTGTTTGCCAGGGTACGAAAAAGAATCAGATCATGTACATTGCAAGGAAAAAAGGAAAAATCTGCATGTATGTGGAAAAGGTAAAGGAGAAGGATTTGTGAATTTAACTAGCATAAAGCTTCCAGATTCAAGACGTGCGAGATATATTGCAAATTTCAGCTTAAAAGAGTGCGAGGTAGAGTGTTTGAAGAGCTGCAAGTGTAATAGCTATGCTAGTGCTAATGTTCAGGTAGGTGGAAAAGGTTGCTATGTATGGGAAGGTGAATTAAATGATATCAGAACATATCAAGATGGACAGGACTTCTATTTGCGTATTGATTCTGTAGAGCTAGGTAATTATCTCATATCTTAACTAATATTTAAGATCATCTTTGCTACTATTTATCAGATTATTTTTTTTTGTGTGCCTATGGACCAGCTCTTTCCCAGAAGTCTAGCAGGAGTGATGTAAAGAAGAGGATTCCTGCTGTTATCATCGTCTTGATTGTTGTTTTTGGTGTGATTTTGCTGTTTGGTTGCCTTTACGCGTATAGAATACACACTGTGAGAAAAGGTAAGCCAAATATGTGGAAAGATAGACTTGTGCAGTATCATTACAGAACTGGTGTCTAGCGTACCCTTTTAGGTCAATCTGATCCTTTCTGCAAAATTTAACATTATTCAGGCCAGAGGCAGAAGCAGAGGTACCGAGATATGATGCTTGCAGGTTCAGATGCAGAGACAAATAACGATTTCACCACTGCTGACAACTTTACAGATAACAGCAACATAGATTTGACATTCTTTGATTTAGATACCATCATAAGAGCAACAGACAATTTCTCCCCAGCTAAAAGACTTGGACAAGGAAGTTTTGGTCCCGTTTTTAAGGTAAGATGTCTCACGGACAGTACAAATTTTTAGGAGACACTTGGCTTAAGTGTAGAGGCATTTTAATACTTCAAACCTCAATATTGTTTTACTTAAGTGTAAATCTGACCATGGCCATCATCCAGAAATTATAGATGATTATGAATATCATTTGCATGCAGGGTGAATTATCAAATGGACATGAGATAGCTGTGAAGCGGCTATCGAGAACCTCAGGCCAAGGCATTTCTGAATTTAAGAATGAAGCTCTGCTAATAGCAAAACTTCAACACAGGAATCTTGTCAAACTTCTTGGATGCTGCATCGATGAAGGGGAAAAGATGCTAATCTATGAATACATGCCTAATAAAAGCTTGGACTATTTAATTTTTGGTAAAGCAACTCTTACTTACTCACAAGTCTACATTGTATGTTACTAACATCATACGTTCTTGATGTTTATTCAGATGAAAGTAAGAAATCAATGTTAAATTGGAGAAAGCGCCATGAGATTATTGTTGGAATTGCACGAGGGATCTTGTATCTCCATCAAGACTCCAGGCTTAAAATAATTCATAGAGATTTGAAAGCTGGTAACATTCTTCTTGATATAGAGTTGAATCCTAAAATTTCTGACTTCGGAACAGCCAGAATATTTGGAGGAGATCAAGTAGAAGCAAACACCTGCAGAGTGGTTGGAACCTTGTAAGTTATTCACAAGTCATAAGCATATAATATACTTGCAACTCATTTCCATTTTATTTATCGGTTTTTCTAATGTGTGCCCATGGGCACATACTAAGCACTAAAATCCATGAATTTGGAGGGTTTTGATTGGCTTACCCTCTTTAATAATGTTGTGATCTTCTTTAAATCAGGCAGTGAATATTCTCTGTATCGCTTTCACATCTAATACATTTACTATTTGGTTTCATGTCATACAGTGGTTATATGTCACCGGAGTATGCTCTAGATGGCTTTTTCTCTGTAAAATCAGATGTGTATAGTTTCGGAGTCCTCCTACTGGAGATCATTAGCGGAAAAAAGAACAACAGATATTTTGAGGACATCCCAAATTCAAGTTTGATCAAACATGTAGGGATTTCAATATTTATTTCTCATCAAATCAGAAAAACTGACATTATAGATGTTATCATGCTATATTTTTTCAGCTCAAATTACAATAGCACGCCTAAAACTCCAATTATTCAACTCTTGCGCTCAATTCAGATTCCACCTTTTTCAGGTATGGGAATTATGGAGCAATGGCAGGGCCTTGGAGATGGTGGACACATCATTAACCGAGGATCCTCCAGCACATGAAGTTTTGCGATGCATTCAAGTAGGACTCTTATGTGTGCAGGACAATGCTGCAGATAGACCGACAATGTCAACTATTGTATTCATGTTAAGCAACGAAGCAACACTTCCTTGTCCAAAGCAGCCTATGGTCGCTGTCTACAGAAGTACTGATAATACTGATTCAACATCGACTGGGACAAGATCATCTTCAATAAACGGGGTCACAATTACTGACGTTGGTGCACGATGAAGACAAACTTTCTTTCAAGAAATGTACATACATTTTAGCACAACCACAAGGCCTAAAAACCTCATGGATCAATGGACATATATAGAACGTTATTAATGTTGTCTGGGAAATATATATGGAACATCAGCGACCATCCATAACTGAAGTAGATAAAGTATTCACTGAATAATTTCCAGTGCTGACTAGTCCTAAGCCCAAGCTACCACTAGTTGTAAAAGCAGGTTTTTTAGGAAAAACTAGTTGCATATGTTCATTGCTAAACATAGCTAAAACATCGGACATAGTCGGTCTGTCAGAAGGACTTTCTTGAACGCATAAGAGGCCGACATGCATAAACCTCAGTGGCAAAAATGAGGAAGGTATTTCCAGGTCTGAATCTATGAACTCCAGCACCCTCTCGCTGATCCACAACTCCCATGCCTGAAGATTGAATACATACGATAGTGAGGATACTTTTAAAATTGGTTATCATGGACATGCATATATGACACTACATTGTTATAGACGTAATAGGAAGAGTAAACCTACATATCCAAGTAGGCTGAGGCAATCTGAGTGACGGAAACCTGTGCTCTTTTTTCCACTAAGGATCTCTAGTAGCAAGACACCGAAGGCAAAGACATCAGACTTTACTGAAAATAAGCCCTCCATGGCATATTCTGGGGACATATAACCGCTGGAATAGATATTTGAGAGAAAAACTATATTAGTGATCTTCTGTAGTCAATACTTAGTTCTGGAGATGTGAATACTAAGACGTTTGGATGTGGTTGTTACATACTATGTTCCCACAATGCGGTTGGTATTTGCTTGCAGCTCATCTTCCCCGAATATTCTTGCCATGCCAAAATCGGATATCTTAGGATTCATATCATCATCCAATAAAACATTGCTCGCCTTCAAGTCCCTATGAATGATGCGCAATCTAGAATGTTGATGGAGATAAAGAAGCCCTTGAGTTATACCTTCAATAATTTGAACACGACTTCTCCAATCCAATAGATATTTCTTACTCGGATCTGCCATAGCACATATATATCTCAGAGGCCGCCATCAACAGTATATTAAAGTTCATATCTAATTGTAGAGCAAGCAAATTGATTGTACATCTAAGGAATGTTGATCACTAACCAAAAATAAAAAGATCCAAGCTTTTGTTTGGCATGTACTCGTAAATTAGAATCTTCTCATCTTGCTCGATGCAGCATCCTAATAGCCTTACAAGATTTCTGTGTTGGAGTTTAGCAATTAATACTGTTTCATTTTTTAGCTCTTCCAGACCTTGTCCAGATCTTGTTGAAAGTCTTTTAACTGCTACAGAGTGCCCATCAAACAAGTTACCCTGAAATATAGGGTTTTTTCTGTAGTCAACAATTCTGGTTGTATGAGACAATACACATATACTATGGACCTATCCTTCTATTTAAACTTATAGTTCTTCGAAGGAGGAATAGGAGTTTGAGCCATGAAAACTTATAATTAAAAGCCCGTTGTACATGCATTACCTTGTAAACAGGCCCAAAACCACCTTCTCCAAGCTTGTTCGCAGGGGAAAAGTTGTCTGTGGCAGCTGATATGCTTGAGAAACTGAATTGTGGTAAGTTGAAGACTTTTTTCTCTCCTCCTGGTTTGCTTCCGGTGATGATGTTATTGCTATCTGTATTCTGCTTGCTGCTGAATCCTAAGTTAAGAAATAACAGATTCTCGCTTGTTTCCCCTGCCTCTGTAACATTTTAAGAGGAATGAGATATTTATTGGTGAAGCATAATTTGGAGGGTAGACATGGCATATAGAAGTCAAGATTAAGTTTAATATTCACCTTTTTTGTTATGTTTTCTTCTGCAGATACGCCACAATAAATAAGTCAGTGAAATGCAGACGAGAAGTGGAATGGTAATGGAAAGTGCCACCAGAACAGATGACTTCTTTTTTCCTTCTAATTATAGGTGAAAAACCAGTAAGTAAGATCATAAAACAGACAATACTTAAATT
This sequence comes from Daucus carota subsp. sativus, assembly GCF_001625215.2. NCBI lineage: Eukaryota > Viridiplantae > Streptophyta > Magnoliopsida > Apiales > Apiaceae > Daucus > Daucus carota. The sequence goes on from NC_030382.2 coordinate 54,846,842, forward strand.
ACTATGCAGCTCATAATTATTCTTACTTGCTAAAATAACATCAGCGGATCTGACATATAAATCTCCTTGAAAATCCACTAATGCTCGTGTATCCAGTAGATCTCCAGTCCATAATGAACATCTGCCGCCATTATAAGCATAAGCAGTGCATGAGCAGTTGCCCGAACATGCAAATTGACACACTTGGGCACTCTCCAAATCCATAATTTGTGAATTTGCAGGCATTGAAATTCCAGATACGGGGTTAAAACCATTACTGGAACACTGCAGGGGTTTTTTCCTGATACATCCAGCGGACCAGTTAGCAGACTGCCACTCTTCTTGCGAATGCGGTTGAAATCCATCATAACAGTTGCACGCAGGACTAGAAGTGATGTTGCAAAATCCATTAGGACCACAGACAGCAAAATTGTTGCAGCTATCTGCAGGTTGTGAAAAAATTAGTTCCCACTTTTGATACCTCTCTGACCACACCAACTGATTAATCTGCCCATTGTAAGTCATGACATATCTGGTAGCGATGGGTGCAGAAATATTGTATGTGAAATATTTAGCTTGACCATTTATTATGTAGCTGAAGTTCGTCAGAAGATTTGGGAAAAAAGCAAAATTATTTCCATTCCAAACTTGACTCCTCCATAGTATCTGTTTCTGGTTCTTCCACATAAAAAATTCAGGGCTGCCTCTTGGATCCATCCCAAATGAAAACTTCCCTAAAGCGGGGTCATCGGGGTTCTTCCAGGAAGTGAGGAGCTGTCTCTGGTTGATCAAGCTCTTATCAATTCCAAGTTTCCCACTAGGCAGCCACGTATCTGTTAGATAGTCAAAGCTCTGCCATAGTATGGTCAACCCGTCACTCAAAACAAAATTACCATCATCAAGAAGTACCCCTTTATTAGGAACCGAACTTAAACCCACAGAACTATTTGCAGCCCATATTCTCTTACTCAAACCATCAAATAGTATCAAATTTCCACTTGTAGTTAGTTCTAGTCGAGAGCCATTGTAAAATTGACGTATGGGTGTCTCTCTATTCGCTACCCAAACTACTGTCTGGACAGAAATATTCTTGTACCATATGCCAACATAAAAATTTGCAGAATTACCTGGAGAGAAGAATCCCATTTCAAACTGGCCTCCTTTAGAGACTAATCTCTGATCTTCATAGAGTGGTTGACCTGAGCGAAAAGTCTGATTCCCAGTACCGGTTTTACCTGATGAGATTTCGTCCAATCCAAGGGTAGTCTTGAAACTGCTGAATGTACAGAGAAACGCGAGCATCAGCAGCTTGAATGAATCTGTTTTCTTAGCTGGAAGCATCTGCTTAAAGACTAGCATCTTGAAGAACTTTTCAAATTTCAATTTTTCAGGAATTCAGCAAAAAAATGAGCAACAAACACTAAATCATGCATGTATAGCTACAACAATCAGAGATCGCTTTAACTATTTCTTAAAAAATTCTGACAAAAGGCATTAGCAATCAGGGTTGTGCCAGTCAAGCTATCATAAAAAGGCAGCATGATAAATATAAAACTTTTGAAGTTCAGATATTAAAAATACATATAATTTGCCATTGACTTAACCGTGTTCTTAAAATACCAAACTAAACTGATATACCTGGTAGTGATAAACCTTAAATTAAAGCTTAAACCTTGACCATTTCATAAGGCAGATTGTTGGTGTATCATTTCTAATTTAGTTGTCTTCGAGTTTACTTAATTAACTATATCAGTTACGTCATGCCTGAAATTTGATCTTTCTCAATTTATATTGTAATGATAGGGTCAAAGGTCGCGATAAGGGGTTAATAGATATGGAATCACATGTTTATGGCCATTAACAAAAGTTGGATAATCCAGACCACCAAACTATGATTTATAAATTTTGCAATGTTTATATCTAGGTAATTACAACATACCTTAAAAATAATAGCAGACTTAACAAAACAAACCTGACTGAAGTAGGATGCATTTGACAGAAGGCGAGTCACTTCCAAGATTTCTGATACTGTATCTGTTTTCACCAACGTAAAATGTTCAAAATGGAACATGTGAAAATGTTAGTCAGAGGGCAGAATCCACACTTGTAATAACAAGATTTTGCACTTTTCCATAGATATTTATATGAAAATTGAAGTATGTGTACGTCAGCTGGTGCTCAAATGCTTCCCTAACAGCACTTACAAATTTACAATACAGGACAGCTAAAACTCATGCATTTTTGTTTACTGACTAATGAATACTACAAGTAAAATCCAGCAATATCATGGTCCTTGTTACTGTTATGTGCTTTTTTGTTTCAGTTAGTTGAGAAACTTTCTGTGCTTCACTTCAGCGATGGGCAGGCCGCTATGATATTATAAAATGATATAGCAGAAGAACACAGCAGTAAGGACTCAGCGACTGCTCTAATTTTTTTATTTTTTTTTGTCAGGTGCGACTGCTCTAATTGGTATCTAAAGATTTAAGTCTTCTGAGAGCAAAGTCGAAAATATGCCCTATCTCATATCCTAAGTTATAATTTAGGGCAATTGATGAAAAAACTTGATCCAACAATGTCCTGTGATGCCCTATATCTAGGGGTGAGCAAGAATTCTCCCAACCGACCTAAACCGGCCGATCCAAACCGTCCAAACCGATTTTTACGGTTTATTAACGGTTTGGTTTGGTTACGGTTTGAAATTTAAAAAACCGAATTTTTTCGGTTTGGTTTCGGTTTTTACCTCCAAACCGACCGATATAACCAAACCGAACCGAATATATATATTGAAATAATAATATACATGTGTGAATAATAAATTGATAATAAAATTATATTCTACAAAATATGTGAAAAGTAAAACATATAAAACTATTATCATATTTTTTAAAAAATATTGATATACTAATTTGTATGTATTATCTTTTTGTTTTTTTAAATAAAAGTATAAGAATTACATTTTTATCATCTTTCTCACTCTCCTTATATTTTACAAGATCTTATAATTTAGTATCTTTTTTAAATTATAATTAAAATCTAATATACAAATTCATAATATATTTCAAACTTTCAATTCTTGTTTTGCAATTTCAAGTTTAATTTTGTTGTTGAATTTGTTATATTGATAAAAAACGGTTTTAACCGAAATCAATCTGAACCAAACCGTTTTAAACGGATCGGTTTGGTTCGGTCTTTTTACTTAACGGTTTGGTTTCGGATTGAAGTTTCAGAAAACCGATAATTATGGTTTGGTTCGGTTTGGACCCTCAAAACCGTCCAAACCGACCGACCCCAGCCCTATTTTTGGGGCACATCTCTTCTTGCCCCATTCTATATTTTATTAAAAATTCTCATCAACACTCTCTTTCTCTCTTTACTGCTTTAATGATGAAAGGGAGTCTTTAATAATAAAATATTAAACATATTGTGAGAATAAGGCACATTGTTGGAGTTCAAATTACTAAAATATGTCCTAAATTATTAGAACATGATATTTTATATTATATTTGGAACTTGAACTAGGACACTCTTGGACTTGCTTTGATTGTGTTCTTTTGCTTTAATATCGGTACATAAACTACAGCCTGTGTTTTAAAAAGCGCATTAAGCGGCCGCTTAAGCGGAATCAGCCCTAAAACGCCTCGATTTTGTATTAAGCGGAAGCGGACTATTAAGCGGATTAAGCGGTCGTTAAGCGAATTAAACGGTACTTAAGCGGTCAAAATGATTTTGACTCGCTAATTTTTCAGTTTTAAAATATTTTTTTATATAATATAACTATAATTATATTAAAAAATTAAAAAATATATATTATTAAAAATTTAAATTCTTACCACAATATAATATTATTTTTGAATATATTAATATTAAAATTAAATATTTAATTTTATTTTATTAATCCGCTTATTGGCCCGCTTAATATTCCGCTTAAGCGTCCGCTTTACCGCTTAAGCGCTAGAAGGTCCTTCCACCGCCTAGAGCCGATTTGCGCTTTTCATAACACTGACTACAGCTAATTGTTTTGTTCCACGTTCATATAAATCAACATGATATATCTTAATTTTGATATAACAAATAACAAAATTATTTATTTTATTTTTAAAATTCAAAAAAATTAATTATGAAACAATCCTATATAATTTTTATCAAAACCTCTCTCATACAAACCAAATCCTTATATATTAAACTTTGATTATCATCAAACAATTTTATTTGATTATAATCGAATAATTTTTTTATTTAATAATTATTATTGTTATACCAAGATGAAAAAACTTTCATATTTGCCAAGATTTTGTAATATAACATTTATCCACCAATATAATTATATCGTCAATAAAATTATTCGTTTTAAAACTCAAATAATTTAATTTATGAAAAAAAAATTTAAACTCTATAAAATTTCTGTCATGTTTTAGAATTCAAATAAATAAGAAATTTATGTTGATATTATGATTATTATCAGTCATATCCATGTTATCCATATTCTTTATTGTTAAATTATCAAAATTTGCTATCAAATATATATATTTATTTATATAGTTATAATTATTATACTGCTATAAAAAATACATTAATATTGATATTATAATGTAATAATTATCCCACAAACACTCATGACAAAGTTATAAATTTATTTTTAAATCAAACAATTTGACTTACAATAATTCATCAAATTCGTTTTATGTTTCAAACTTCAAATAAATAAAAGTCTATATTTTACTATTTAATTATTAAAATAAAAAGAACAATTTAATTGGATAAATTATAATATTTATTACTAATTTTTTTACACAATAAATTATGAATATAAAAGTTTTTTTGCACATAAATTAAAATAACTTTTTATTTAAAAATCACTTTTATTATAACTTTTTTTTTATTATCACTTTTTCAAAACCAAACAAACCACACCGTGAAACATCATGAATCATGATTCATGCCCACAGGTCTTCCACGATCTGATTCTTATTCCTCAAAGTCTTCTATTATCTAATTGTGCCCCGTGAAATGATTAGAAATATACTCGACAAAAATTACTAGCGAAAATGCCCATAGCGTTCGAATCAGCGACCGGCCATCACCGAAGTAGTTATATCATTAACCGAACAGTTTTCGCCTTTTTTGATCACTGAACTTGAACCTAAACTCCCTCCAGTTGTAAAAGGAGGGCGATTGGGAGATGCCACTTTGATGAGCTCGTTGCTAAACATAGCTATAACATCAGACATTGTTGGTCTGTCAGCTGGCCTTTCTTGAACGCACAAAAGGCCTACATGAATGTATCTCAGTGGCAAAAACGAAGGAGGTATTTCCAGGTTTGGATCTATCAAGTCAAGCACCTTCTCGGTTCTCCACAGCTCCCATGCCTGAAGAGTAAAAATCACACGAGAATAAGATTACACAATAAGCTTTAAAAAAAAAATATAATTGTAAAAGAATTTAAGTGCACCTACGTATCCAAGAAGACTGAGGCATTCTGAATCGCGGAAACCAGTGTTCTTTTTCCCACTTAAAATCTCCAGTAGCATGACCCCGAAAGCAAAGACATCGGACTTGACTGAAAATAAGCCCTCCATGGCGTACTCTGGGGACATATAACCGCTGGATTCAATATGGTTGCACTAAACCATTAGTTAAAGTAGTGAATGTATTTAGTCAAGAAATTGTAATGTAGGCGCTATGTATTAAAAGGGCATTTCTCGTACATACTAAGTTCCCACAATCCGGTTGGTATTTGCTTGCAGCTCATCTCCTCCGAAAATTCTTGCCATACCAAAATCGGATATTTTTGGATTCATCTCGTCATCCAACAAAATGTTACTAGCCTTCAAGTCCCTATGAATTATACGCAGTCTGGAATGTTTATGGAGGTACAGAAGTCCCTGAGCAATACCTTCAATTATTTGAACTCGTATGCTCCAATTCAAGAGACATTGTTTACTAGGATCTGCCATAACACATATGTATCTGGATTGGTGGCGGGGACAGAATATCAAATTCATAAATCATAATACTGTTAACCAAAAGGCCTGGTGATCACTAACCAAAAATGAAGAGATCCAGGCTTTTGTTTGGCAGGTACTCATAAATCAGTATCTTCTCATCTTGTTCAATGCAACATCCTACGATTCTTACAAGATTCCTATGCTGGAGTTTGGCAATCAGAAGTGTTTCATTTCTTAGCTCTTCCAGGCCTTGTCCAGACCATTTCGAAAGCCTTTTAACTGCTACTGAGTTCCCGTCAATCAAGTTGCCCTGAAAACCCAGGTTTCGCTAGTCAACAATAACGTCATTGTATGTAACACACATTTACACGACTAAATACTTTGAATTCGCAAATAGATTCTGTTCAAAGTAAATCTCTCATAGTTAAAACATCCCATAACCCTTTTCCCTATTATGCTTTTCAAATTTATAATAGCATTTAACGTATTTACGAAATAGATTTGAAGACGTGATCTGCTCTGGAAGTGATAGCATTTATTACAATTGTAGACATTACCTTGTAAACAGGTCCAAAACCACCCTCTCCGAGCTTATTTTCAGGGGAGAAGTTGTTTGTGGCAGCAGATATGCTCGAAAAACTGAACTGCGGTAAATTGAAATCATATTTCTCCCCTCCTGGTACTGGTCTGCTTCCAGAAGTTAAATCACCGCTCTCTTTATTTTGATTGTTACTAATTTCCAGATTATGATATAATAGATTCTCGTTTGTTTCCCCTGCTGCCTCTGTATCATCATTTCAGGTGTAAAGAAATACTAGTAAGTGAACAGGGAAGAACATCATATTCGATGTCAAAAATATCAATTACCTTTTTTCTTATGTTTTTTCCTCCAGATATGCCAAGCTAAATAACTCAAGGAAATGAAGATCAGAAGAGGAATGGTAATGAACACTGCTACTAGACCCCCTTTCGACTTCTTTTTATCTCCTAATTAGAGTATCAAACAAAAGAAGCAATATTAGCATACATACTTAACTATAGATGATAGTCATCTCATATCCTAGATTCAATCATCTTGTCAGTTCATCAACACCAGACAGAGACCTAACGTTAATAAATAATATTTTGGGTCAATTCTCCCAATTATGTTATTCTGAATATTACTATAAGCTTTTTTTATAGCCTTAAAATAAAAAACATGGGCATTCCTATAAATTGAATTTACCTCCTCCTTTGCACAAATTAGTTCCAATGTCAGGATCATCGTTGCATTTTCTATCAATACAAATAAGCTGGCCGTCGCAGTCTCCTCCGTTATTGCATGCGCCGTCGCAGTTTGAGATGAATCCAATAGGCGGAGCAGTTGGCGCAGCCGAACCTCCTTTACATATGCTAGTGTGGACGTCCGGATCATCGTCGCATTTGTTTCCGATGCAAGTAAGCTCGCCATTGCAGTCGTCCATAGTATTGCATGTACCATTGCAGTCGGCGCCAGCATTTGCAAGAAGCGGAAAAGTAACTAGAACTGCAAGGTAAATAAATATCAGACTTGCCATGGTAGAGTAATTAAGTAAATAGATGATGCCTATACGATGAGTGCAATGTAAAAAAAATGAGACATGAGTTTGTGATAAAGATGTTGAAACGAGTGGTGTTGGTTTCGAATGAGTGGGTCAAAGCTGAGTGGTGGAACCTATCTTGGTGAAGACTTGCAACTTGCATTTGCAATTGCTGTGTAATGTGCAGGATAACCAAACAAGCCGTACAGTGGTCCAACTGCTTTGACGTAAAACTTAAATAGTACGGAGTTGTATCAAATTTTTCCAGCGACTTAACATAATTTGTCAGGAAACATTGTGCAAACTATGACGAGAAAGCCCTTTGTCATCCCGATTCACTCGTAGTACCGGTCTTGTTTCCAAGTTCATTAAAGTAGACCATGTAGTCTAGCATGCCTGCGTCATTTTGCTTACGCTTTTGAGTCTTTAGATCCTAGCGTGTCAAAGTCTACAACGGAATAAACTTTTATTGGAGCAACTCCAACGAATGTCTGGTCTTATTAATGGAGTTATTGTCCTTAATCTCAAACTAAGTCACTACTCCCTCTGTACCAAAAAACATTTCCTGTTTTGACTTTTTGCACTGTTTATTGTAAGCAATTGACTACTAATTTATACATAATTTATAAGATAAAATATAGTCATGAGTGATCTTGTTTGATTCGTATTTATGAGTACTTTAATACAGTAAAATTTTTATATTTAATACTAATACGAAATTAAAAATATTAAAGATAAGAAATGTGTGTTGGCAAACGCGCACATGATTAACAGGAAAAGTATTAAGAGACGAAGGGAGTAATAAGCTTTAATGCACCCACCTGTAGGTCCTATCTAGCTGGCTGTTCTGCCATGTTTGTTATGCAGACAGTAGTAGTATTAATGGCAGGTTGTAGTAAGACAAGAAGGACATTTTGTCCATGACAGAGTTTGTTAGCCCTCTGTATTATATAGTCTAGCCATATGCATTGTAGCAGATTCAGGAATGATAATATATCTTTTGTGTGTGCTTCCCAAACCTTTTCTCCTTCTTATTATTGTGTTATGAATGCTGTATGCCATTTACTGTAAACTCTTTATGGTATCAGAGCCGCATACTTGTAGCATTCAAATAGTAAGAAGCAATTAGTTACTGGTCTTTTGTGTGTTGATTTCATTCCTCGTGTCTCTCTTCTTGTGTGTCTTCTCTGTCATGACTAGCAGCACTAATAGTAGTCGTTTCACATACACCGATATGCAAAACCCCTTGTTTTTGCATCCCTCTGATGGTCCTTTATCTGTTAGTGTCTCCAAGCTTCAAGGCACTAGCGATTATAGGGCTTGGAAACGTTCCATCGAGATTCAGCTCAGTGCCAAACGAAAGCTGGGTTTCGTCGATGGTTCCATTACAAGAAGTGTAGATGATGTTATTGAAGCTTCCCAGTGGGATACTTGCAACAACATGGTCATCTCTTGGCTGCATAATAATCTTTCAGATACTATCAAAAAGTCTGTCTTATTCATTAATAACGCTGCTGAGATTTGGAAACAGCTTGAAGCAAGATTCTCTTTAACAAATGGCTCTCGAAAATATAAACTAAACAAGGATCTGTTTTCCTTGAAACAAAATGGGGTGAGTGTTAATGATTATTTCACATCTATGAGCGGCTTGTGGGAAGAAATTGAAGCTATGAACATGCTTCCCACCGTTGCAACTGTCACTCCGGAGGTTAAAAGCTTGCTCACAGCCATTGACACCATCAAAGAGGAGTCAAAGCTTTTCCAGTTTCTAAATGGACTTGATGAAAAGTATGGTGCTCAGCGAAGCCAGCTCTTGATGATTACCCCACTTCCCACTGTTGAATTAGCATGTTCTGTTATTCAACAGGAGGAGTCACAAAAAGAGGCTTTAACCTCATCTGTTCCTGATGTTGAGATGGCTGCTATGTTTTCAAAAGGTGCTGCAGATAGAGGATACTCTTGTACCATTTGTGGGGGGCGAGGGCACTCCACTAGCAAATGTTGGAATGTAGTTGGATACCCGAAGTGGCACTACAAATATACCCCTGATCAGAAATTCAACAAACCAACTCCAAATGCAGGGCAAAACAGGCCGAATAATAAGTTCTCCAACAACAGATTTAGTAATGCCAGGCATGCTAATGCAGCTCAAGGAAGTTGTGACCAGCCTGCATCTTTAACTCCTCAACAACTGGAGCAATTGGAACAGCTCCTTAAGCTTGTTCCATCATCTTCTGTGCAACACAAGGGTTCCGACACGGATGAAGAATTGGACTATGCATTCTCTGGCATGGTCCACACTACTGCAAGTGAAAGTTTGAAGGGAACGAAGTGGATTATGGATTCCGGAGCTTCCGATCATATGACGTCTTCTATTCACCATTTAGTCAACATCAAGCAGGCACCGCCAAATTTCACTATTAAACTTCCTACTGGAGACACCACAAGCATCACTCATGTTGGAGATATCGAGCTGCAAAATGGGCTGAAAATGCTCAATGTACTGTATGTTCCTCAATTCACACATAATCTGTTGTCAATTCACAAGTTAGCTAAAGATAACAACTGTGATGTCATGTTTCATTCTGATGCCTGCTTAGTATTAAACTCTGCTTCTAAGAAAGTCATGGCAGTTGGTAAAGTGAAACAAGGCTTGTACTACCTAAGTCACACCACTGATACTCCCGAGTCCTCCATCTGTGCTAATGGATCCTTGATTCAAGCTTGCACTGTCACAACTGATTTTAATTTATGGCACTTAAGATTAGGGCATGCTCCCAACCCCGTCTTAAAACACATTCCCTTCCTTAAATCAGTCCACAAAACCACAAACCAAATCTGTCTCACCTGCCCAATAGCCAAGTTTACTAAACAACCTTTTTCCTTAAGCAACTCTCATGCCAAATTGCCATTTGATCTCTTACACACAGACATTTGGGGACCTTATAAGGTTGTTACCCAAGGAAAATATAGATATTTTTTGACTTTGGTAGATGATTATTCGAGAATGACTTGGGTGTATTTGTTGGAGAAAAAATCTGATTACTTAAGTATTCTGACTATTTTCTTGAACTATATTTTCAATAAGTTCAAGCGCACAGTGAAGACGGTTAGATCGGACAATGCTTTGGAATTTGATGACAAGGCTTGCAAAGAGTATTTTTCTGAAAAAGGGATGAAGCATGAAAAGTCATGTGCTTACAGACCCCAGCAGAATGCTCGGGTAGAAAGGAAGCACAGACATGTCTTGGAGGTTGCGAGAAGTCTGAAATATCAATCAGGATTGAGTTTACACTATTGGGGGGACTGTGTACTTACTGCAGTGTACATCATAAACCGACTCCCTAGCTCAGTTTTGAGCTTTAAAACACCGTATGAGATGCTTTTCAAGGAAGAGCCTTCTTATAGTGATCTCAAAGCATTTGGTTGTTTGGTGTTTGCTTACAATCATGATCCTTCTAAAGACAAATTCTCTCCAAGAGGTATACCTTCTGTCTTTCTGGGCTATCCTTCAGATAAAAAAGGTTTTAAACTGCTTAATCTCTTGGACAAAACTGAGTTTGTCTCAAGAGATGTTGTGTTCAATGAAACTGTTTTTCCAATGAACTGCAGTAGTGATGCTTATCTCCAACCTCTTCCAGTACAAATGCCAACTGTTAACTCTGATCAGTGTCAAGGAAATGTGGATGTTGATTTTGAAATTGTAGATGTTCATCAAGGTCAAGATCAGAGTCACAACACAAATGATTTACAGTCACAAGCTCAAAGCCCCGTTCCAACCTCCACCGAACCTGTCCTCAGAAAGTCAACTAGAATCAGCAAGCAACCGGTGTGGCTTGATGATTATGTTGGCCAGCATACCGCAAATGTTGCTACTGTTGCAGAGTACTATGTTCAACCACAATTCAGATGTTTCCTAGCTGCCATTTCCAAAGTACCTGATCCAACCACGTTTAATGAAGCTGTTGTTCACCCACATTGGCAAAAAGCAATAAACGAAGAATTGACAGCCCTGGAAGAAAATGATACATGGGATATCATTCCATTACCACCTAACAAGACTGCCATAGGGTGCAAATGGATATTCAAAACTAAATATCTTCCAGATGGACAAATTGATAGACACAAGGCAAGATTGGTGATCTTGGGTTGCAAGCAGAAGTATGGGGTGGACTACATGGAAACATTTGCTCCCGTCGCCAAAATGGCAACTGTTAGAGCTCTTCTTGCAGTAACTGCCATGAGAGATTGGAACCTTTTTCAGATGGACGTCAAAAATGCCTTCTTACACGGAGAGCTGGAAGACACAGTGTATATGAAGTTACCAGAAGGTTACACTGGAATTGGTTGCAGAATTGCAGCAGGAAAGGAGAAACCAAAGCATGATCCCATAGTAAAACTTGTTTGCAAGCTGAAGAAGACCCTGTACGGGCTTAAACAGGCGCCCAGACTTTGGTTCTCAAAACTTGCTCTTACATTGAAAGAAATTGGGTATGTGCAGTCCAAGAACGACTACAGTCTGTTCACATGCACCACAGGTGATTCTCTCACAATTATCTTGGTGTATGTAGACGATATATTAATAACTGGGAGCAGCGATGATTCGATAAAAGAGCTAAAAGCTATTTTGTCTGAGAAGTTTCACATGAAGGATATGGGATCTGCTAGCTACTTCTTGGGGTTAGAAATTACAAGGAACAAGACTGGAATATTTGTTTCACAAAGTAAGTATACTGAGGACTTGCTGAAAGATTTCGGAATGTCAAATGCTTCACCCTTAAAATTGCCAATGGATGTTCATCTCAAATTGTCAATCGATAAAGGAGAGCCGCTTGTAAATCCTCACTCTTATCAAAAATTATTAGGGAAATTGATATACTTGACAGTGACAAGACCAGACTTGACTTTTGCAGTTCATACATTGACTCAGTTCATGCATAGTCCAACAAATATTCACATGCAGGCTGCAAAGAGGGTTCTGAGATATCTTAAAGGCAGCAAAAATCAAGGAATTTTGTTTGCTGCAGCATCTGGTGCTCAACTCACTGCCTACTGTGACAGTGATTGGGCGAGTTGTCCTTTTTCTAGAAAATCAACATCTGGCTTTTGCATTCTATTTGGTGATTCTCCAGTGTCTTGGAAAACAAAGAAACAGACGGTCGTTGCAAGGTCATCTGCTGAGGCAGAATATAGAGCAATGGCACTGGCCTCGTGTGAAATAACTTGGTTGACAAATCTGTTCAAGGATCTGGGAATTTGCAGCCTTCCTCCTACATTGCTCAAGTGCGATAATCAGGCTGCTATTTCCATTGCTGCTAATCCTGTGCTTCATGAGAGAACGAAGCACATTGAAATAGACTGCCATTATGTGAGGGACCAGATCAACTCAGGTGCCATACAAACCCAGCATGTCCCTTCTTATACTCAAGTTGCAGATCTTTTGACAAAACCTCTTTCCATCAAGCAGCACTCATACTTACTTGGCAAGTTTGGAGCTTCAGTCAAGCCTTCCACTCCACTTGAGGGGGAGTAATGGAGTTATTGTCCTTAATCTCAAACTAAGTCACTAATAAGCTTTAATGCACCCACCTGTAGGTCCTATCTAGCTGGCTGTTCTGCCATGTTTGTTATGCAGACAGTAGTAGTATTAATGGCAGGTTGTAGTAAGACAAGAAGGACATTTTGTCCATGACAGAGTTTGTTAGCCCTCTGTATTATATAGTCTAGCCATATGCATTGTAGTAGATTCAGGAATGATAATATATCTTTTGTGTGTGCTTCCCAAACCTTTTCTCCTTCTTATTATTGTGTTATGAATGCTGTATGCCATTTACTGTAAACTCTTTACTTATTTTGCTCCGGCACTTGCTCCGGCATTAAGTTTTTAGATCCTAGCTTCTTAGGGGTCATTTGGTTCAAGGCTACCAGAAATCAGGTATGGGGTTTGTCCATTCCAAACCCATACCTGGTGTTTGGTTGGAATAAATAAAATCTGAAACCCAGACCCCGTTTTTGATATCCAAATGGGGAGGTGGGTATGAGATGGGGTATCAGATTCATTCATTTTTTATTTTTTTGTCTCTGTTTTAGTAATGAAATATTAATATTTGATACAAAATTAAATCAATGATGCAAAAATATATAACTATAATAATTTTATTAATATTTTTAATTAATATAAATTAATAACTTATTTTTTTACAAAAATTGTATATATTGATTCCAGCACTCAACCAAACACATGATATCAGATATGATACCTCAAACCCATACCAACTTAACCCGATTCCTCATTCCAGCCCCATACCACTCCTCGAACCAAACGACCTCTTAAGGCTATAACTGAATAAACTTTTTTAGTTTCCTATCTTAAGTTCTAATCTAGAATATTTGATAAAAAAAATTGATCCGGTGGTTATAAATTAACTTTAATAACACAATAATATTGGAGTAAAAATTTATCAAAATTTGTTTATAACACAATTTAAATGAACACCAGGGCCACATCAAATTCAAGTTTCTAAGTTAAATATCTGAATATATATAAATATTGTTTCAAAAATCTACTTGTATATCCCTTTATCAATTTTTGGATAATTATTAATTATTTTTAACTTGGTTTTGAAGATAAAATATAAATTCTTTATATGAAAACTTTCATTTCCTATATTTTTCATCCCATTTTTCTAAGTTCAAGATATTTAATTACTACTGTTTTCAAGAACAATGAATGAAAAAAGTAATTGAATGAAAAGTATCAAATAATATATTGAATTATTTAAAAATAAAATTTATTTGTTTTAAAAAAAATTATTATATTTATAAGATGTGGAATCTGGACTTCTTATAATCAAAATCTTAAATAATTTATATTATCATTTCAAATTCTCAAAATCATAATTTCAGAATTTGAAATAATGAATTTGAATATATAATTTGTTTGTTCATTTTTTTAAGACATTCAGGAAAAAAAAATCATATAAAGTGAGATAGGAGTATCTAGATGTTCTTTTCAGATTTAGCAAAAAAAAAAAGTTCTTTTCAAAAGTAGGTGTAAGCCAACAACTATTTGCGAATTGCTGCAGTCGAGTCCTTTTTGGAATCTGAATCAGTTAAATATTTATGAAGTATAAACTCTGATATTATTTTAGGTTTTGTAAATTTTGTCCATCAACATATAATGAACTTATAAGATTTGAGTTTTGTAGTTTCTGTTTCTTCCCAAAACGTCTGCAATTATAAATCATTTACAATAAATTAATTTATGCCAAATTTTATTTATGATTCTATATAATTATATATACATATAAAATAATGAAATTATATAAGTATAAAATTTAATTTTGGAAATTACTATTTAAAATTTTATTAGAAAGCGTTTGAAGATATGCTTTCATTTAAACATTGATTTTAAATAATAAGATTTGAGTTATCATTTCATATTCTCATCCTTATACTAATATTTGAATTTGAATGTGTTGGATTGGATTTCAAATAAAATTAAAATCCATTTTTTTAAACATTTGTCCAAATTAATAATTTTAAAGAAAATTTTTATTCCTAAACAAACCATTGTATGGATTGCCCAGGTCTCTCTCACACCTCGAGAGGCATAATTGCCTGAACATAATGTTGAGTGGTTCAACCCAAGTCCCATATCGGAAAGATAAAGAAGATTTATCTTGAATATAAGCAGCCAAAGAACTCCATTAGTATGAGGCCTTTTGGGAGGAGCCCGAAAGTAAATCCGTGCGGGCTTGGCCACGACCCAGAGCGGACAATATCATACTAATGCGGAGTTAACGGGTGTTGCGCGGCCCAACAAGTGGTATCAGAGCGAGGTTAAGAAGTTGATCCCGGGGTTGCGGGTTGCAGTTGTGTGATGTGGGGAGGCTCTCCAGAACTACGATTGGAGGTCTTGGACGGCTTGTGTCGAAAGTCTTTCCGACAAAGGTGGTCGGACGGCGTGTCCCGTAAGATGAGGAACCGATGAGCAGCGGCGGTATAAGGGTCACAAGATTGGTGGTTCTTGGATTGAGGGGAGATTGTTGAGTGGGTTCAACCCAAGTCCCACATCGGAAAGATAAAGAAGATTTATCTTGAATATAAGCAGCCAAAGAACTCCATTAGTATGAGGCCTTTTGGGAGGAGCCCGAAAGTAAATCCGTGCGGGCTTGGCCACGGCCCAGAGCGGACAATATCATACTAATGCGGAGTTAACGGGTGTTGCGCGGCCCAACACATAAATCAGCTGGGACGTGCATCGCTGTGAAAAACATCGAATGCTAACGTTACTGTTCTTTCAAAAATCGGCGCTAGTCAACAATATACAAGATGAGAAGGCAAATGTTAACGAACAGTGCCACTCCAACAGTCGGTTTCTTTTGGTATCCTGATGATAAGGAAAAAAAAAGCCCATATTAGCTTATTTTTTATTTAAATTTGAAGGCGATGCAGTAAATTTTATACTCAGTTTAACTTATTTCATTTTCACAAAATCATGAAACCTATTATAAAATTATCATAATAAAAATGTTTGATGCACAATTGTGTATAAAATTATATATATATATAAAGACATGTGATGAGTTTTAATTGGAATGATCATCTGTATTTAGATAACAAATACCGATTAAAACATTCCATATCAGTTGTCATCGTACGAAACAGAAAGGAAAGACTTCTGGAAAATTAAAGATCACCAAGACCTCTAGAAAATAAGTAGCCGGTGACTTTAGGGGAGGAGGAAAGACTAACCTCGGCTCTGTGATGGTGGTGCTGCTGATCCTCTTCCTTCACATATATTAGTTCCAACGTCAGGATCATCATTGCATTTCCTATTGACGCAAATAAGCGGGCCGGAGCAGTCGTTGAGGGTAGAGCATGTACTATAGCAGTTGGAGCTAGGTCCAAGAGGTAGGGGACCTGGTGCTGCTGATCCTCCTTTACATATACTAGTTCCGACGTCGGGATCGTCGTTGCATTTTGAGTTGATGCAGATAAGCTGGCCGGAACAATCGTCTAGGGTAGTGCATGTACCATTGCAGTCGGATTCAGCACTTGCAAGGAGCAGAGAATTAATTGCAGTAACTAGAAACACAAGGTAAGGAAATACGAGACTTGCCATTGTAAAGTGATAATTAAGCAATGCACTTGAGGACTTTAAGTATATAGGGATGCCTATGCTTTCGTTTGTTATATGGAGTAACATACGGTGTAAATTTTGAATGACTAGTCTGGATTTTAAATTGACCGAGTCAAAAGTGGATGGTGAACTTAACCATTTTCTACAGAGAGGTGAGACTTGCATCTGCAGTTACTTGTGTAATTTATAGGAAATTGATTAACCAGACCTACGACAGCGAGCGTAATAAATTACACTGCTCCAACAGTTATGTCGAAACAATAATAGTCATGTACTCATGGTAACGAGTGATCAACTGATCGTAGTGAGAAGGTCCGGCCGTCTGGTATGAGTTGACAATAAATTGATTAGGCACACTAATTTTTTGTGTCCCATAAGTGTCTTAGTTTGATATTTAAAAAGGGAAAATAGATTTGTTTACCACCAACTTATTATTTATTTAAAATCTACCACTGAAATATAATTATTTTTTTTTTGTCACTAATATTAGGTTCGGATTTTTTTCCGTCACTAATGTTAGGTTTAAATTTATTTTTTTGTCACTAACGTTAGGTTTGGATGTAATTATTAACATTATGTTATTCTTTTTAGCATTATTAAAATATAGTGGTAGTCTGTAATATAATGGTGATCTGATATGTGTCTATATCTTTATATGTAGTACTCCATATGTGTCCTGGGTAGTTTATCTTGGAGGACAAGAGTATGAATTTTTTTACTCACAAAGGAAATCTCAAAATTAAGTTATTAATCTATATTTTATAAAAGTGGGAACCTTAAAATACGTGTCAAGTAGTGGTAAAGAATTATAAAAAGATGAGATGGACGGATAATGACATAAATGAGTGGTAAAATCAGGAAGAATTATAATTAGAATTCTAAAAATTCATTAAATTATCAATATGAAATCAATGACTTCAAACAATTTATCATCTACAATCAATTTTCAAGTAAAATTAAGTCAAGTGATACTATATTTTTGTGGAGTCTTAAAATAGTTTATAAAACCAAATTTTTTAGGTTATTAAAATGCGTGTAAAACTCTCGTATTTCAAGGTAAACTACCCAGGGGACATATAGATTTTTTTTTGTCAGGAAGGCAGGGGACATATAGATGACTATATATAATGCTATAGACACATATCATATCACTATAATATTGCAGACTACCACTATGTTTTTATAATGCTAAAAAAAATAAAATATTGTTAATAATCAAATCAAAACATAACGTTAGTGACCAAAAAAATCCAACGTTTTTTTTGAAGGAAAAAAAAAACCAGCGTTAAATTCAAAGGTTAAATTTTATTCAGAAAAAATAAAATAAAATAATTTTTGAAACTAAATTTTTTAGGAGCCTCAAAATGAGTGTTCAACTCTCGTCCTCCAAGTTTAACTACCTGGGACACATATGTAATAATACATATAAAGATATAGACACATATCAGATTACCATAATATTGCAGACTACCATTATATTTTAATAATGCTAAAAAAATAACATAGTGTTAATAATCAAATCCGAACCTAACGTTAGTGACAAAAAATAATCCGAACCTAACATTAGTGACAAAAAAGAAAAAAGTTATAATTCAGTGGTAGGTTTCTAAATAAATAATAAGTTGGGTGACAAAAAAATCTATTTTCCCATTTAAAAATATACTCCCTCCGTCCCCTTTTACATGTCTCTTTTGAAAAAAAAATTTGTCCCAAATTACTTGTGCACTTCTCTTTTCAAAGCAACTTTTTGTATGTTTTTTCAAAATGTAACAACTTCCAATGTTTGACTAGCATATATATATACACAATTCTATCTAATTCATTACATTTATTAGGGATATGTATGAAAACAAGATATCCACCTAACATTTTCTTAAGATGCGTTATTTTTTCAAAAGGGACAAGTAAAAAGGGACGGAGGGAGTATATATTTTCATTCACTAGTTTTTAATTTTTTTTTCGAAATAAAAATTAAAATCTCAAAAGAAAATTGAAAATTAATATTTACAAATATGTCCCTATTAAAATCAAGACAACACTTATCTTGAAACAGGATGAGTCACATTTTAAAAAAACTGGGTAAATAATCATATACTCAATTTTACTCTATTTTAAATATACACATGCATATTAAATTTTTACTAAAAAATATCCTCCAAATAGTTTTAAAATTAACTTTCTTAGTCCAAAATGATATGTCATTCGCTACTACTAAACACAAAAATTAGATGAGTTAACTAGTAAAACCTCTATTATGTCTTAAAATTCTAATTTATTCGCATGACTTCTTATTTTCAAACAAGATCATAAATATACTTTCAAACAAGGCCATTGAATATTAGTTATGTTGATAAATTTTATTTAGTTATAAAAATATTTGTAAAAATAAATTACAAATGACCAAATACACTTAGAAATTACGTGCACATCTGGTTTGGACCGGAAGCAATGTCATTGTTACAAAAGATCCTTCAATAAAAACGAATCTCCTTGATGCCACCAAAATTTCATTGGGCTTAAATTCTTTCCAATAACTTTGGTAAATTGTGATGTTGATTCAGAAACCTGCTGTCTGGCAATGGCAACACAGCTTGTAGTGGGCTTGTTATTAAAATATTTAGGGCGCCGATGATAGAATTTGTATATGATAAAATTACATTTAAATTATATATTGAAATATTTTTTGATTATAAATTGAATTTAAATTGAAGCTTAAAATCATCAATCATCAATATACTTATATAAATGAGAAGCGAGGGGCGTGTGTGGCTCACATCGCTCTGTTCCATTTTCTAATTTTCTGGAATTTTTGGATGAAAAATATCAGAAATTAGAACTACCTTTTTCAGTTTCGTGTATATTAGAGGCAAGTTTCAGAATCTGATTTGTTTCAAATTATTTATGGCATAGAGTAGCATGAAGATTTTAATCTGATTTTGTTTCAGATTATTTAATTATGGGAAAGACAAATTATTTATGGAATATGGTAGCTTGAAAGTTTTAATTTGATATTGTTTCAGATTATTTAATTATGGGAAAGAGTAGCACACAAGTCTCTCTCCACCTATAAATACCCCTATAGATTGTAGGGTTTTGGATCATCTTAACACAACCTCATCTCTCTCAATGCCACAAACCTCTCTCTCTGGTGATAGTTCTCTTGCTCCATTTTTAAAGGAGAATCGAGGGGCGTGTTGATGACGCCTTTTACATCGCTCCGTTCTATTTTTCTGGAATTTTTGGATGAAAAATATCAAAAATTAGAACTACCATTTTTAGAGGGGTGTATTGGATTGGGATTTTAAAGCATTTTTTTGCATTCATGAAATCCGAGGGTATTCGATTGGGATTGTTTGAAATCCATTAAAATTTTGAGGTATTCAATTGGGATTTCAAACTATGCTACAAAATCTAGTGGTATTAATTGGGATTTTAAATTATGCTTTAAAATCCGATGGTATTTAATTGAGATTGTTTAAAATCCATTAAAATCTGATGGTATTCAAATCCTGATGAATTTTTTTTCATTTCATAAAATGATGGATTTTGTGGCATTCTTCAGTGTATTTTAAGTTTTTTGAAATCCCACCAAATTCAATGGGATTTTGAAGCATTGTACCTAAATCCTATCAACTCTGCGACATTTCAACAAGAATCCGCAAAAAATCAAAATCCCATACAATCCATTAAAATCCATAGACTAAAAACAATGCATTAAAATCCCAATCGAATACACCCCCGTTAGTTTCGGGTATATTAGAAGCAAGTTTCAAAATCTGATTTTGTTTCAAATTATTTATGGAATATAATAACTTGAAAGTTTTAATCTGATTTTGTTTCAGATTATTTAATTATAGGAAAGAGTAGCACACAAGTCTCTCTGCACCTATAAATACCCGGTTTTGGATCATCTAAACACAATCTTCTCTCTCTCTCTCAATACCCTAATCCTACCTCTCTTTAGTGATAGTTCCCTTGCTCGATTTCTAACTCGGAGGTGACGTTCTTCTGCAACGATAAGTTAAGGCTGTTTATACAATATTAAAAAAATAAAGGTTGTTGCAAGCAAATGTAGTTATATACCGCTATATTGGAGTCGACAAATCCAAACACGGGAAAAAAATATAGTCTTGACATGATATTGATGGTTGATATCAATAAATTAACCATTAGTGATGTATGTTTGTTGATTATTCTTTTATAATATTTGTTTTGTTCATCGACATGTTTGTTGTTAATTTTTATATGATTTACTTTGTATACAAGAAAAAAATTATACATCCATTATCTGTTTGCTCCGTTCAAGCAACTTTTAAGTAAATGTTGTTTATATAATATTAAAAAATAAAGTTTATTACAAGAAAGGGTAGTTATAGACCGTTATCTCATGGATTTAAGTTAGATGTTTTTGAGCACAATCAATCCAAAAAACTGGAGGAAGGTGACAATGTAAGAACATGATTACTTTTCAGAAAGAAAAAACAAATAAAATTAAGATTCGTCATGTTTTAAATTGTTAATTACGTGTATAAATTTATTTTCATTTTTTCACCATGAATTATAGTCCAATTCTGCAATTTTATATATTGGTATTGGTATTACATCAAGATTTTTATAATAGAAATTTATTTTATCTTACAAATATTAATTTTGAAACATTTATATATTTTTTATAGATAGCCACAAAATTATTTTATTTTACAAATATTAATATTGAATCATTAATATAATTTTTATAAGCCGCCGCAACGCGCAGCTTCTCAACTAGTTATATATATTCAAATTCACTGAATTTAATATTATATAATAAAGTTCAATATATGACACAATATCAAACGATACTTTTCTAGGTGAGAAAAAAATATTAGTTATATATGTGTGTGTACATGTAATTATACAATTTGATTTATCTGATGATCAAATATGAAATATTACATATTAAACTAATATATTTATATTA
Organism: Daucus carota subsp. sativus; assembly: GCF_001625215.2. Classification (NCBI taxonomy): domain Eukaryota; kingdom Viridiplantae; phylum Streptophyta; class Magnoliopsida; order Apiales; family Apiaceae; genus Daucus; species Daucus carota. Next base: position 54,868,433 of record NC_030382.2, read on the forward strand.
AACTAATATTTTTATATGAAATCATAATATTAGTTAGGAATTTACATTTCAGCTGAGTCATTACTGTATATTCTATTTAGACGCAGGTATTCAAAGAGCGGTTTTTCTATGGTGTGCCCATGGGCACACATTAAGCACCAAAATTTATGAAATTGGAGGGTTTCTATTGGCTTACCTTCTTTAATAATGGTGGACCCTCCTGCAGTTACAACAACCACACCAATCAAAACCCTCCATTTTTATTAATGTTAGTGCTTAGCATGTGCCCATGGGCACACACTAGCCAAACCGTTCAAAGAGATACTACTCCCTCAATCCATCTCAATTGTTTACATTAGAGGGGTGGAGGGGGACACGAAGACCAAGACAATGTATAAAAAATAAGTAAAGTTAGATGAAAAGTAGGTAAAGTGGTGGGATCTATCAATATTTAATGATAGATTTGAAATAGTGGAGGAAAGTTGTGGGTGTAATAATAGTTTTTATTGTTAAATATGAGATAGTAAGAGATGATAGTGGGGTAATGATGAGAAAAACTTACTATTTATAGTAACGTAAATAAATGAGAGGGACATCACAAAATAATAACCGTAAAAAAATGAGAGGGACAGAGGGAATACAAAATATGGGTAAATGAAATCACATTAAACATGATTTTATTGTCATCAACGAAAAAGATAAGATATCGATGGCTTTGGTTGTTACCCTGTTCAGAAGGGATACTCGTGAATTATGGCCACTATTTACGACAAAATCCGTGAAGATGCTATAAAACGTCATATTCGCTCTGGTCTTCGCATTCCTTAATTTTTTATGCCAAGTCGTTTGGTCGAAGGTACGTGGAAGCAGGTACGGGTTTTGTTCATTCTAAACTTATACCTGCTGTTTGGTTGCAAAAATTAAAAATTCAAACTCATATTTCAAATTCTCAAAGTATGGGTTTTTGATACACAAGAGAGGAGATGGGTATGAGAATCAATTTTATTTTGATTTTTTGTCGTTATTTCAGTAACTAGATATTAATTTTTAATACAACAATAATCAATGATGCAAAAATATATAATAATAATATTTTTTAATTTTCTTAATTAATATAAATTAATAATATAATTTTTTTAAATTTTGAAATATATTGATTTCAGGACCCAACCAAACATCTGATATCAGATATGATACCTTAAACCCATACTATCTTAACCCGATTTCTCATTCCAATCCCATATCACCCGGCGAACCAAACAACCCTAAGTATTATTATGCAATTTTGTCATTAAAGATATTTTGGAATCCTAATAAAGATTCTGAATTTGTTTTATGTTCGTATAATATTTTAATATTATGTGTTTGATAAATAATTTAGTTTTTTTTACAAAATTAGGTTATTTAATTTTAAAAATAATATAAAAAATATAATATCATAGTAATCAGTATGATTGTCGATATAAATTCGTAATATAAATTAGATCAGCATTTATTGATTTAAATTAATAACAAATTCAATGGTTTCGAATAGTAGTCCATTACTCTAATTTAATTAAATTTATTTGTAATTGTAGCTTTTATCAGGGATTAGAAAGTATAGGTAAATGGTGTGAATGAGATCAGAAAAATATAGTAGTAGTAAATGGTCTGAATCTGATCAACGACTCTAATTCCGCTTACTAATCAACCTGCTTTCTTTCCCTAATTCTATCAATAGCTTTAACCTCTCTAACTAATTTCTACTGACCTTTTAATCCATTTACCAAGCGAGCGGTGTCCCCTCCGCTTCTAGATGATATATTAGCCAAAGTTCAAACCCGTTTCAAATAAAACAAATCTTTGAGATGGCAATTTAGACGCCAAAAAAAATAAAAATTGTTGCTTATATACTCGTATAATAAAAACAAAATTTTAATTGTTTTTTTTCTTCAAAAAAAAAAACAAAATTTTAATTATATGTAAAATTCATTTTATCCAGGTTCAAATAAGACAGTTGACTAAAATTTTAATATTGTTTACATATAAGCTTGCGTATAATTATTTTTCTGTAATTTTTCTTATCAGAAAACAAAAATAACATAAACTAATAATTAAAATAATTATTATCTTATAAGTTATAAGTATAAAAAATACTCAAAAACTGTGAGATCAATCACACTGAACCGTATTTTCAACTCATTTAAATATAAATATTAATGTTAATTCCACCTTTAATTTAAAATTTTTAAGGATATCTAGTTATAAAGTGGTTCTAGGATCCAGTAGATATTGTTAGAGCTGAAGACAATCCTCTCTGATCATATCCAGAATCTACACATAGATTAAACTCTCCATTTTTCAACCTCCCTCCCTAAAAACAAGTAAACCCTCATAAACCCCCTCCCATTAACTCACCTCAAATCGTTTCTACACACACATTTCTAGAGTGAGAAACTCTAGAGAGAGAAAGTCAAGCCATGGCAACCCCACTTCCAGATGATTTCAAATGCCCCATCTCTCTCGAAATTATGTCCGACCCTGTTATTCTCTCCTCCGGCCACACCTTTGATCGGGCCTCTATTCAACGGTGGTTGGATTCCGGTCACCGGACTTGCCCAATTACCAAAATACCCCTGGCTGAGTCCCCTGTTCTTATTCCTAACCATGCTTTGAGGAGCTTGATTTCTAGTTACTCCCTTGTTTCTTTGCCAAAATCGAAAAATAACTCCGACCCACAAATTCTGATATCGATTTTAACAACCCCGTCTTCGGCTCTTGAGGAAAAGTTGAACTCGCTCGACCAACTCAGTCGACTCGCCAAGCGTGACTCAGTGCTGCGGCGGAAGCTTACTGAGTCGGGGGCCGTGTCGGCTGTGCTGCGGTGTGTTTCTTCGAATGTGGCGGCGTTGGAGGAGAAGGGGCTGAATTTGATTCTTCATTTGAGTTTGGATGATGATAATAAGGTTGGGTTGGTTGCTGAGGGTGCAATTGGGACTATAATCGGAGCTTTACGTGGCGGTAGTGGTGGCTATTGTCGCGCTGTGGCAGCGACAACTTTGACCAGTTTAGCTCTCGTGGAAGTGAATAAAGGGACAATTGGGGCTTACCCCTTTGCGATTTCAACATTGGTGTTGCTTATTGAGAGTGGGAATGTGAGGGAGAGGAGGGAGGCTACGACTGCATTGTTTACAATATGTTCTTTTCCAGATAATAGGCGCCGGGCTGTGGAATGTGGTGCGGTGCCTGTTTTGTTAAGTGTGATTGGATTAGGGGTTGAGAGGGCTATTGAGGTTTTAGGGTTGCTAGTGAAATGTAAAGAGGGGAGAATTGAATTGGGGAAGTATAATTGTATCAGCATTTTGGTTAATGCGATGAAAGATGGTAGTTCAAGATGTGTCCAGTACGGGTTGAATACAATACATTTGCTTTGTTACTATAGTGAAAAGATGTGTGTCGAGGCTGTGAAAGAAGGGGTCTTGGAGTTATGTTTGGGTTTGTTGGAGGATGATAATGAGAAAGTGAGAACAAATGCGTCGAATTTGGTTAAGATTTTGAGGAAGAGGAGTGGCTGAGACGTTCAGAAGTTGGGTTGATTATGGAATGTGATTATGCTGTTGGTTTTAATCTGTGGAGGTATGTTTTGTGTTCGTTTTGTTGAATAGATTTGTACAAAGGATGAGTTTTTGATGGTGGATGTTGTTTCTTCTTTGTATGTTGTACATTGGAATAAGTTTATGAAATGTGATCAAAGCTCAAAGCTGGTTCTTTCAATCAAGTCTGTTTCATTTTTTCTTTGCATAATTATGTTGCTGTGCTCCTACATTTCGCATGGACAAGGATCTTGTGAAATTCTTTGTAAATTCCACATTAGGGAACGGGGAGCGTGTATCTATCTTACATTAATAATATATTACCTACTTTGCATGATCAGGCAGACACTGATATTCGTAATGACCATGTTATTTGTTACTGTATGTAATAATTTTAACTTGTTGGAGTAGTTGGATATTTATTTTAAACTTAAATTATAGTAAAAAGCATGGAAGATAGATGAAGATCAGTGAATATAAACCAGAACGGCATTTTTGGATTTGTGGTTTATTGTTGTTCCTTCTGTATAAAGTTTGGCAGGATAAACAAGGTGTCCAGTTCTAACTTGTGATATTGATATGAAGTGTTAGTGACATTTTCTATCAAGAAAAACAATGGTATCATATTCTAACTTTAAACATGGAATTGAAGTCTTTTAGAATTATACATGTGTGTATTGGATCGAAAGTTTGCTGGACTATGTTATTGTCGTCCAAAAAATAAATTCCATGCTTTTGTACTAATTCTATTGTATACAAAGATTAGTAGAGTGAAAATATCCTTTCAAATAAAAAATTGAAATGAATCTTTGTTGTGATGAGAGTTTCCTTACTTACATATTGTTGATTATCTATAATCTGTTCATGTGGCTCAGCAACTTCAGCGATCTGAAATCGCCTAGTTGTATTGCTGCATGCCTTAACTTATAAATCAGACCCTCTATCATTGCAGATATGCAATTTTTTCGGCCTTTAACTTGAAACAAGGTTCAGTTCTGCTGTTTCTGCATATAATGCAAACATATGCTGTCAATTCACATCAGGGGAGCATTAGGGCATTAGACATGTTTAGCTAGTTTTCTATAATGTGGTCTACTAAAAAACAAGGCAGAACTGTTAGCATTGTGGCTTGTATGTGATTTTAGATTGCGGTCATAGAGTCCCGTGCTTGCTATCTGGACTCTTGCACAGGTGCAAGAAGCTAAAAACAGATGTTTTGGAACTGGCTACTAGCCAGGCCAGGTGGAAGCTCTTTGCTTATGTTATTAAAGTAGTTTTAGATGTGTTTTCTCTTCTACGCCACCACCCCCTTTGAATTGATTCATGAGTAACAAGATTATAGTTATTTAGCTGATTGTGATTTGTGCTCCTTAATGTTTATCATGAATCATGATATTGACATCTCAGATAGTTTACATAAACGGGGGCATCATTGAGTGGTTTTGTTTCCTTCTCCACATAATAGAAAGAATCTTAAGAGGAATATAATTGGTATCTCACCAAATCCTCATCTAAACAAGATGGGCCTGTGAAGTACTCGTAAAACTCTATTCTATAGGTCTGGCTTCAGACCAGTGAGACTCACAACTCACAAGCACAACGATGTTTTTTATTAATATTTTTTACAATTAGATTCTTGAGAGTTGAGATAATTAATTAACGGTTTGGCTAGTGTTTGGGAGATTTTGATTGGTGTGGTTGATGTATTTGCAGGGGGTCCATCATTATCATGAGATAGGAGCCAATCAAAATGATCCAAGCATAAAATTTTCCGCCCTTAGCATGTGCCCATGGGCACACCATAGAATAACCGATTAATTAAAGCTTCCGGGCCAAGTTGGTGTGCGTCGAGTTCTGAGTTCCGATTTAGTCACTAAGCTTGAGCATGAGTTTTAGGCTCGGCTCGATTCCCCCCTAACGGTTAACATTTACCCATCTCCTGGCTGAGACGAACCTGTGATCTAGGTTTTAATATTTTCTTTTCCTGCTGCATGCGTTTTCTTAATCTTTTTAAAAATTGGTGGAACCTGGAACTACTTCCAGGTCAATCATATTTTAATGTTGCTGATCTCTATATCCCTTTTAAATGACCTTGCAAACTCTCTGGAGTTGAGATAATTCAAGAAACATGCAACTGTGAAATGCATACTTGATTGAATGATGATGATTCATGTGATAAATCCTTGTATTCTACAACAAGGTTCCAAAAAGTGTTGTTGTTTTGTTAAAGAAATCAATAGAAGCAACCAGGAATTGTGGAGCCCTGGACTCTTGACTCTGCCAATCTGAGTGGTTGACCAGCAATCTGATGAACTGTTTGTTTTTTGAAAGTAGAAGGAAGATGAGATGGGGCCAGAGAAATGTAATGTAAATTCATGGGCATGGGAAAGAACAAATAGGAAACAGAAGCAAGTTTCATAATTGTATGAGATAAAAGGCCAACACCTACCAACTAAAGCAATCATTTTGGAGTAGAATTCTCATGTTGTTAATGAACCTTATCTACAGTTGTCCATAATGCAGTCCATGCTTTCAGAGGCATTCTTGGAGCAGAATTCTTGAATCGAATGAAATTGTTCATCTCTAGACTCTAGTGCTGCTGCTACTTTCTTGAGTCGCAGAAATGAAGCATGTCAGTTAGAGACTCAGAGGAGAGATAATCACACATAATTATGGATAATGAATCATTTTGTGTGCCGTATATAATTAGGAGTAAGTAAAACCGGACCGAAACCGTAAAACCGTACGGAACAACTTCAATTCGGTTTGGTTTCATTTTTTCCAAAATTTCGATTAATTCGGTTTGAACCGAAAATAAATTCGATTTGGTTTGGTTTTTGATATAATATTTTTTGATTTAAACCAAAATAACTGAACTTTTTATTAAATATAAAAAATATATATTTTATATACATTTTTATTACATCATGTGTAAGTGTAATCCTAACTTCTAATTCTCTACTCTTCTGAAGCGGGACGGGGGCGATTGTCTGAACCCTGAAGTTGTACTACGAATCCCTCAGCAACTCGAGTTTATTACACCAACTCGACTAGTTCAGTTTAGTTTTGTAATGCAAATATGCAATTCTGCAAATGCAATACATTTTTGGTCAGTTGATCTTATTTTCTTAATTCAAAGATTTTTCTTAATTCAAAGATGAACTTTCAATTTGCTGTTCAGTTACTATTACGATCACTATTTTTCACCACTGTTTCAAGTTTAAAATTTTAGTGTGAATTTTCGGTTGACATGTGTAAATGTGTGTATTCTTAAATGGGACGAAATCTAGATGGGGAAACAGGACTTGAAGGAACAGTTGAATTCATGAAGCTTGAAGCAGCACTCTACATGACCAAGACATAATTGATGCTACTGTATATGCCATCAGCAGCAAAGCTGCATTGTCTTAGTTTAATTTGTAGGCTATCAATTCTGAAATGTCGATAACTTGATTATCATGATGAAAGATGCTACCGCCATTTGACTAATCGGCCACTTATAGCGAGTTCCATTTAGGACCAGCATTACCCTCATCGTTATTAGAAAACAATCTTTGTATTGCTTAATTTCAGCTGTGGAGATTCAAATTATGCACATCCAACACAATTTTCTTGTACGAATCAGCTATGATCACCAGAACTAATATGCAGTCGGGAGTTTTCTAGTGAGAATGACGTCAAATAAATATACAATTTTTTTTGAGGAAAATATACAAATTTTATAACACTTCCGCATGGATGGATTTTCGGGTGAGTGCCTTTTATAACCACTTTTCACAAAACACTGCCCAAAATGACCATGTGCAGGAACAATGCCCAAAATAACCACTGAAACACGCATTCACCATATGCGTGTGTAGTGAACAAAGAAAAAGCAAAAAATACGCATTCTCCACATGCGTATATGTTGTTGACTCAGCACATTCACGCATGTGGAGAATGCGTATACCACCACTGTGTATAGTGCATGCGCATTCTCCACATGTGTGTTCTTTATATATTTTTTTTAAAAGCGCACACGCATATGTGAGATGCGTGTTTGAGTGAGTAAAATGGGCACCTTTCCCGCAGACGGTCATTTTGGGCACTTGACCCCTGAAAAAGTGTTATTTTTGGCATTTTCTCTGGATTTTCAGGGACGGAATAAAATTTGAAGATATAGAAACATTATTTAATTTTAATTTTATTATTCTCGACAAATCACGTGCTAGATCCATCGTGTGGATGTTGAGAGAACTATTGACTACTGGCAGCTTCTTTCTGGCCGATCGTGGAGGAAAAAAGTGCCTGCATAGTTAAAACAAATATATGAAAATATATCCTGACAAAAAAATTTATATGAAAATATTTCTGGTCCCCAGTAGGCCAGATGCCGATGATTTGTTACAAAAAACGTGTAAAATAATAATAATTCTTGTGAGGGTATAATGGAATTTTGTATTAAAATAAAATAGTATATCCATAATCGATTAAATCTTATATAAAAGTATATTTTTTATGTATCTTTCTTTGAAATTTTATACCTTTTTTTATAACAAATTTTATACTTGTTTTTTACATATATATTTACATGATCTCGAAATCATTTTACATTTCTGTTGTTGATCACAATTACGTAAAGGCTGCCAGCTGGACATGACAAAGCAGTAATACTCATAGGAAAAACAAAAAATACAAATTTAAATTTATTAAAACTTGTTGACGAAATATGACGACGAGGCTATCAAACATTCGCCTCACTTTTGTGTCCGTAGAAAAAATGGTTTGGGCACGTAAATTGGGTCACTTGTTAAAAATCATTTTTGTATAATGTTGAAACTTGTCTATTCAAAATTTCGACCAGGCTTGGCTTCGGAGAGCAACTAACTTTTATTTGACCAAATATAACTTATTTGGTTATGGACTGGACTAGATAGATACACAGATGGGGACTTTTATTTTAGAATTTGGTTGGTGGGAGCTTCTTATCTTTTGAGTCTCTCAAGTCTCAGGTTAATGATTACGGTGTGATGGCATAAGCATTGAGTTATCATTTCATTTTCAACATTATTTGAAGATTATATTTTGGTATCGTTGATATCTTATATTTTGGGAGGTCTTTATTTAATTCTATAAAATAACTTTTTTGCGTAATATAATAAATTTTATTTATATCTTAAAAGATGGTTGAATTAATTTATTGTAACTCAAACATAAATAGCTTAAATGTGATGAGATTACTCAACATTGCGGATATTGAATAAAATTAATTTATTCACATAATTATTTTTTAAAATTATTATATTAATTATTGAAAAAAAGAGGTCAATTGTTGAAGTGTATATCACGCCTGCAGTTTACAATTTTTCTAAAAGTTATAGTTAATAAAGTTTGCTACTTGCTGGTGATAAATCTCTAATTAGTCTAGTAATTGATACATAACGATATTGCTCTCATAAATTTTTGACATATTTTTTTTTGATAATTTAGACTTATACGTTTTATAAATGAGTATATATTCTAATATTTCTCAGTGATGAGTCAGAGTCGAACCCGGATGTCTCGGGACAATAGGGATAAACCCGCCACTTATACTATCCGACCATGCTCAAATTTTTGACATATAATTCAAAAACGTTTGATCATACATGTTTTTAATAAATTTATGTAATTAATATTATAATTAAAAAATATTTTAGAAACGATAACTTTAGCACGTGCCACTCAAACCATTTAGGGGTCGTTTGGTTCATGGGTATGTAGAATCAGGTATGGGGTTTGTTCATTCCAAACCCATACCTGGTGTTTGGTTGGTGAAAATATAATCTTAAACCCATACCTTAAACCCCCAAGGTATGAATTTTTGATACATAAGTAGGGAGGTGGGTATGAGATGGAGGTATGGGTATCCATTCATTTTTGAATTTTTTGTCTCTATTTAAGTAATCAAATATTAATGTTTTATACAAAATTAAATCAATGATGCAAAAATATATAACAATAATAATTTTATTAATTTTTTCAATTAATATAAATTAATAACTTATTTTTTAAAAAATTGCATATATTGATTCCAACACTCAACCAAACACATGATATCAGATATGATACCTCAAACCCATACCAACTTAACCTGATTCCTCATTCCAACCCGATATCACTCTTCGAACCAAACAACCCCCTATAGTTGAAAATGGCGGAGTACTCGCGACGGGACTGATTTGGCTGAATAGTTTTTGGAATTACATACTTGAAAAGTCTCACAATTTTAAAATAGAACAATTACGATTAATGATCATAAGCGTGACATCAACAATTAAGCAAAACTTTATACACGCTACTGTTTAATTATGATAAACACAGGTGACCCATATAATGACGACACGAAACTTCAATATTTTAATGCCAGCTACACTGTTCGTAATATTTATTCGATAAAAAATAGAGAGACGTAAATGGTTAACTAAACAAACCCAAATGTGATACTACACCTCGATGCTCGTACCACATGCGATCCTTTAATTATCCATAATTTATTTGGTAATTCGTAATTATTTAAATCTAAATTCATTTTTTCCCCATAAATTTTGTTATACTCGAATATCGACTTTTTATTATTAAAAAAAAATGCTTGCCTCTCTCTATAGTTTCTGAATTGAATTCTTGGTTTCTTGTTACAAAATTATCAGTTACTCCATAATACAGAGGATTCTATTTTCATATTTTTGCACGATTATGTTTTTATATTTTTATTAACGGAGTTGTTGAAAATTTATAGTATTATGTCAGAAGATATTTTAAAAAATGAAAAGAAAGCCGGCAATAAATGGTCAACTATCTCCCGGCCCTATATAAGGTAGTTGGCATTCCCATCTCGATAAGACTTGTGCAATATTGAACACTCTGTTTTGACTCTACATAATTTCAGATTTTTTTTCACCCAAGGCAATGGCAACTAAAGTTTATATTGTGTATGTTCCCTCTTTCTCTCTGTGCTTTTTTAGATTTTATTTATTTTGCACTGAAGATCTATATTTATATGTGTAACAAACTGTTTTTGTTAGTACTGCATTTCTTGTTGCAATGGAACAGAACAATGTGATGCCCAGTTCAATCTGCATTCTTAGTACAATAATACTTTTAGTACAGTTAGATATAAATTTGCATGCTTAGATTTGATGAAAGGCTTTGATAACGGTACAGATACTATTCTATGTATGGACATGTTGAGAAGCTTGCAGAAGAGATCCACAAGGGAGCTTCATCTGTGGAAGGAGTTGAGGCCACACTATGGCAGGTACGCGTTACTCTGTGTCGTATTTTCCAGTAGTAATAGAATTACAAGAGCCTGAAATTTGGTAGATTTATTAATCAAATGAAATTGACATATTAGGTGCCAGAAACACTGCCAGAGGAGGTTCTTGGAAAGATGAGTGCAGCACCAAAGAGTAATGTTCCTATCATTACCGCGGCTGAGCTTGCTGAGGCGGATGGATTGATCTTTGGTTTTCCGACTAGATTTGGAATGATGGCTGCCCAATTCAAGGCTTTTCTTGATTCTACTGGAGGTTTGTGGGGAGCTCAGAAATTAGCCGGCAAACCTGCAGGTCTTTTTTGCAGCACTGGATCTCAAGGAGGTGGTCAAGAAACAACTGCGTAAGTCAAATTAAATTATTATTCATTATCTAGATATTATAAATGTAATGGGAGACATCACACAATAGACCATGTAGTGGATGAGAAGTATTAGTATATTGCAAAGTTAAGTAAATAAGATATTCTTTCTATACAGGTTGACAGCCATCACTCAGCTTGTTCACCATGGTATGATTTTTGTCCCTATTGGCTACACTTTCGGAGCTGGTATGTCTGAAATGGAGAATATCAAAGGTGGGAGCCCTTACGGTGCTGGAACCTATGCTGGAGATGGTTCGCGACAGCCTTCTGAGCTTGAGCTTGCACAGGCTTTCCACCAGGGAAAGTACATTGCTGGCATCACAAAGAAGCTCAAGGGAACCGCTTGATCAGCATAATACCTGATTACTAGAGTGCATTCAACATAAAATTTTACTTTTCCTGAAAAAGTCGATTATATTTAAACATTCTGCAGTCATTTGAATCTTTCATATTTACATGAATATTGTTCTGAAAATTATTACTGTAATACAATTCATATGTTTGTCTGTTTATTTTACACAAGAGTTACTTTCTTCTGTATACGAGCGTTTTGTTGGGTTTTTATACGATTCATTGGCTCATTGTTTGCAATTTTCACATGTACGAGATTTACTGACTTTAGTTGCATTCAGACATTTCTTGGTTAGCTAAAAACAGCCTGAAAATAGCAGCCATGTGCATAGTTTTTCAGAGAATTTGGTAACAATAAGCATAGTTCAAGTACGCCCAGGTGACAATTCTGGTAGTTAAAGAGCTAGGAAACATTTCTCCATCAACTCTCCGAGACTCGTACAATTATACTGAATGATATAGTTGCTTCTGTAGTCCAAACCTTTTAACAAACTGAAGCAAGCGTTGGTTCACATCAAAGCAATTAGCCAAAAAGAATCATGGATCACCCAAAAGGGGACACTACGCATGATTAATGCGAAGATCTATGACCTTGAGCAGAGTTGCAATAGACTATTGCACGCTTTGAGCCTTTGATAACAATAAGAATACTTGAACCAGGCCCAAATAAAGAGCTAGGAAACATGTCTCCATGTCTACAACTCTACGAGACTTGTACAATTATACTCAATGATACTTGTTTCAGCAGTCCTAGAAACCTTTTAACAAACTGAATCAAGCGTTGGTTGGCGTCAAAGCAATTAGCCAAAAAGAATTATGGATCACCGAAAAGGGGATACAACACATGATTAATACAAAGATCTATGAACTTGAGCAGAGTTGCATAGACAGATGCACGCTTAGTTAAATTCAACACTTTATTTTACTACGAAAGAGCTGTGCATTGACATGAAACGCCAGAGAATCAGCATTTAGAGCCAGGAATTAAAAGTATCCAGTAAGAAAACAACCATTGTATCGATATAGACATTTCAATTGAAGCAACGCCTCATCAATTAAGCATTTTGTGGCAAAGATCAGATTCAAAGGTGAATACAGAAAAGATAAGTACCCTCATATACAAAGACAAATATAGAGGTGTTGCATGTTTAGCAAATAAAGAAAACAGTATAATAACATGACAGAGCTTATTGTAAAGTACGATTGCAACTACTTAAAGCCAGCCAGCCACACACCATGATGCCCTCATGCTTTTTCTTTACTTGATTTCTTTATATTCACAAAAATGAAGTATTGGATTTCAAGTTTCGTAAAGAAAAATCAGGAACAAGAGGTACAGATCCCAATGCTAAAAAGATACACCAGGTGGGTATAATTCCCATCAGTCAATCATCTGAAAGCTGATAGCCTGATATAAAGATACCAAACAAGAAAATTTTATCAATGTTAAAGTACCTTTCTTATTTTATTCTTGTTCCTTTTTTTTCTTTTTGGCTATCCATGTTTATTTTGCCAGAAAGATTCTTGATTACTGTATTAAGTTAAATTAATGTTTATAGGAATAATTTGATCTTTAACAAGAGTGTAGCTGAAGACGAGTCTGAGAGAAGCAAGCAATTAGGCTACATCAACAAATAGTAACGAATTTCTTAGTCCTCTCAAGTACCCTACTACTGGAGATACTGTAATATGAAAACAAGAGATTTGGTCACATTCAGCTATATTCTCGCGTAGACCACTCAGAGATGAAATGTGTGTGTGGATCACGATTACTTTTATTATTCACCCAAGTAGTGGCAGGTCGATAGTATGAATTAGAATGCAATGAAGTACGCGAGTAAATGATTTACACGAGTTATTAGTTGAGGATTAGATAAATTAATTATGATTTATGAAGTTCCTGTATTGTATTTTAGATGCTTGCATATGTCCATGCATTTGCAGGTTAATTAGCATGAGAAACACATTCCAACAAAAAAGATGAAAAGAAGAAAGCAAGAGAATAATTGCATATATGGAGGAACCCTACTAATAATTGTAATAAACAAACCAAAAGTGAGACACAAGTCTGCATCTTTCTCTTCTTTGTCTCTCAAATGAAAATGTAAAAGCATAGAAACAGGAACAGATAAGTCTTTTGGTTTACACCATATACAGCTTGTACTGCTAAATTCAGCTCATCACCTACTACCAATCATGGATTCCTGCTAAATTTAGCATCCATTCCTGTTCCTAATCCAACTCGATCGTACGTGTTGCACGTAATATTTATTTAATTACAAACTAATCCACATTAATATTATCCTTCTTCAGTAGTAATACCTAATCAACCATTTTCTACTTGGAAGATCTTTCTCTAGTTTGATCTCTCCATGCAGCTTTTTAGTTGATCCTTCCATGTTAAGTTGTAAGTATTCCAAAATATAAGGTGGAGGCTCTAGCTTCTCTACCTGAAGTTTTTTCCAAATGTTGGTGTCCAAAAGTCAGCAGTTGTCTCTGATGCAACTGGGAAAGTGCTCGATACAGGCACAACGCATAGTCCTCGGCTTCTTAATTCTTGATGATCTGCTCTTTTAGGATCACCCAGAGTCTGCCAAAATGGAATCAACATCTTTCACATTATTAATGATGAAACAATATTTAAAGCCAAATGTAAATTTGTAGACATATTTGTACCACTTCTACTTATCTACTATATATGTTAATTTGGTGGTAAAGAAAAATAGGAAAGTCAGTCACCTGTTCATGTTGAATGGGAGATCCTCTTTTATATGGATTAATTAGAACCTAAAATTGTTCAACGGAGCTTAATTAGATACTGTACACTTAATTGATAACTTAACATCACATGATATAAAAGAAAATAGATTATAGAGAAAATATTTATTTTTCTATCGCATGCATATATATAGAAGATTGCACGATGATGGAACTCACAGTGACTTGATCATGAAGGAGCTTGATGTACTCGATAGCTTCATGGAGAACTGATGCTGTGTCGGTCTGGTCGAATAGAACATTATGATTGCAGTTAATTATATTTGCAACAAAGATTTTGATTATATATCAGTAAGTTTGGGAAGAAAACATAAGAGCCAAATTAAAATTCTACCTTTCCGAAAGGAGAGACCAATTGCTGGAGGGCTGTTACCCGGTCCCCAAGCTTCTCTTTCCTTACCTAATAGCACAAATTTTACTAAGTAACTAAATTTCTCATTGAAGTATCTATGTAGCACGTATCAACTCTAATGCTTTATATATAGAAGAGTTTTTCACTCCATGCCATATATTGCGAGAGCATTTTTACCTTAAAAGTTGGTAGTGGTGATGGCGTTTCCATTCTTGGTCTCTTAAATACCGGTTCGGTACTGCTGTTGTTCTTCACCACCTTGCTCATGTCTCGAATTCTTTCATTGTTAGGCTGCAAGCAATGACGTGCACTAATTTTAACACTTCATAAGTCCCAAAACCCTAATCTTGTCTGTTTTTGTCCGTGTGCTTGAAAGAATCATTATATGTGTTTGTGTGTCTGTGCAATTTAAATATTAGACAGATACCTTTACACCGAGATTGGAGCAACTGAGCTTCTCTTCAAATGTTGGTGGCAAGAATTTAGACTGCAGTGGAGTACTGAAAAGGCCATTACTGGATGCACTACTCCAGGTTGAATTATCTAGTAAAGGCGCTTGTTTTGGCAGTGCTGGTGAAGGCTTGTGTAATGAGGAAGAAAGAAAGCCATTTAACTTTTCTTGATAAAGGTTAGTTGTATCCGGATAATCCATTGACCGATTACCAAAAATCGTATCTTGATCAGAATTAGTATCAAAAAGGGTTTGTATTAAGGAGGAAGTATAACCATATGAGGATGAATTCACTGGAAAACCTTGATTTGTTGGCCCTTTATAAGCATCCAAGGAAGTAACTTCGTCGATGGCAGAAAAGTTTTCAGGGCTCCAATCTTTCTTGATTTGAGAAAAATGATCAACACCAACAGCTTGTTGATAATTTGAGCTTGGATTTAAGCTATCTTGTAGGCTATGCTGATAATTGCACTCATTCCTCTTGCTATCATGACTAAAGCACCACAAAAAAATGAATCATAGTTTAACTTCTTTGCTTTTTTTATAAGATTACAAGGAAATAAGTCCAAATATATATACAAAGCAACTTGTTATATTAGCTGTAAAAGTATGTATGGACCATGAACAAGTTCAGTGGAAGCTAAAGTTAGAACAATAATTGAAACCAAAAGAACAAAAGTTTTTTCATCTGTACTCGTGTGACTAAAGATTACATAAGTAAACTTACAATAAAGCTTGATTCCAGTCTGCAGTTGTTATCGACGACGAAAGCCCGTTATCCATCAGGTCTAAGCCAGAATTCACAGATAACAAATTCCCTTCAACAGAGTCATGATTCAACGGTTTTTGAGTATCTTGGAAAAATATAGACCCTTCGGAGTTATTTGCTGAACCAGATTGATCATCAGTGCTGGCCCTTGCTTTCGTATCCAAATCAGCTGGCCACGAAAACATGTCCATGTTGTTGATGATCGGAGAACAAACCGATGATCCGAAGTTGCTTTGGTATGGATTCATCCACCAGTTTTCTGCACAAACCCCAGCCTGAAATTTATCTGCCATGCTCAACTTTTCTTGTTCTTGGCTTGTGTGATCTAGTAAGTTGAAAATTTTCAAGTGAGTTTCATACTTTGGACCCTATTATATATAGGTAGATTTCACAAACATATGTGATAAGTGTGAAGCTGTTGGAATGTTTAAACAAGATATAGAATCTGGTTGACATTTAAAGAGACGATGATTAGAAATATACAAGGACAATTATATTTGGAGTACGAATTTTCAATAGTTTAATTTTTATTCTTTCATCCTAACTTTAGTTGTTTACTTTGTTTATTTTTAGTCTCACTTTTGTCAAATGAAAATGCTTATTTGAGCTATTGTTGCTTAAAAATAAAGGGATGTGGCATGATTTTTTGAACTTGGATCTGGCCGCCTATGTCATGTTTTGGACGAATATAGTACTCTCTTTTTTAATCAATGGCTGAAAATTTTTGTGCTAACGAACCAGAAATTCTGGACCATTGACCCCTCTAGTTTACTTTTTAATTATAAATATTGAATAATGGACTCCAAATTTGTCTATATCGACAGGTTTTAGGGAGATATAAAGTTAGATGAAGAAAATAATAATTTACTATTCCCTGATTTAATGTAAAATAGCAATAAAAGTTAATTTCTCAAATTGTGTGTTTCAGTTAATCTTGAGTCCTTTGTATAAACAAATTAAGCAACGCAACAAATTTTGGATAGCTAGTTAGTAAACTTTGTTTACATATATATAATCAAAAATCTACTAACACATATATATTTCTGTCGGAAAAAAAAAACTACTAACATCAAATAAACCATAATTATATAACAATTGTAATGCTTTCAAATATATTAATATAAGTAATATTAATTAGTTATCACATTAATGGATTTGATTCTATTTTTATTTATAAAATCTCATCTGATGAGGACCTAGTTTTGATACAAATAGAATAAAAGATGAAGGCCTAATAACAACGGAGGGATTATGATTTCTTAGAGCATCTCCAACGGCGTTGGCTATAATCGTTGGCTAAATTAGACCTGTAAGATATTATGTAAAATTTGCTGAACCTGTAAGACATTTTGCTTCAATGGTAATAGCTATATTGGTTGGCTATAATTTAAAAATAGTATGTTATTAATATTTTAAATTGTTAAAATAGAATATATCAGTTCAATATGGTAATAAATTATGTACAATCTTCCTACAGATTTTCTTACAGACCTGTAGAGGTTCGACAAATTTAGCCATCCATAGGAGGTTGGCTAAATTTATAGACAACATGTGAGCATGGTTGGAGTTGAATTTTTGGAGCTGTTGGCTAAATTTTCTTAATTTAAGTAAGCCAACTCACCTTTTAGACAAAGGTTTTAGATGGTTGGAGATGCTCTTATGACTCAAAATTACATAATATTGATAGTTAGAAATGTATATTTTATAATAATAAATTTTTGATTAAATTATGAATTATTGTCATAAACGGCATAAATGTTTAATGAATATCGATCGGGACTAACAGTAGACGTCCGGCAATTGGCCTCCGAATTGTGAGTTTCCCACCAGAAATTTATTTGTTTGACAATTACACTAACATCAGTTTTGGTTGACTTCTAAATTAGTCAAATCAGGTCAGCTGCGAAATCTTTGTAATAGTCGAAAACTTCAAAGACTAGTGTCAAGATTATTAGTATAATTCAGCTATTTGCTTATTTTCCCATGACGTGACATATATATACCGATAACATAATTCGAAAACTCCCTCCATCCCCTGAGTTATATACATTGGGGAATGGGGACGCGGCACGGACTTTAATGCACCCGTAAAGTATAGTTCTATAACTTATTTTTAAGATTTTTTTTTTCTATATAAAAGTTTGAATGTTATATTTTTATTCAGAAAAAGAAAATTTTAAAAATAAGTTATAGAACTATGTTTTATAAGAGCATTGAAATGCGTGTCGAGTAGTGAAAAAGAAACGTATAGAATTAAATGGGACAGAGGGAGTATATTTTATGAGAATTCTGGGTCCAATTTAAATTTTATATATCACAATCAATTAATAATATCAGAGTTTAAATGTTTTCAAATTTAAAAATCTAATAAATCAAATCAGTGAAAATATAATATATATATATATATATATATATATTATTCATTTAATTTTTAATTTGTTTTTGAACTTTCGTTTAGCTTTATATTTTGTTTGTGCGGTACCTCTGACTCGGTCTTGGTCTAACATACATATAAATTATTTAGTTAAAAGTATAATAAAAATATATATATCATTATAATAATTATTTTGTAACAGTAATTAATTTTATAATAAGAGAAAATTACACTTCCAATTCAGAATTGCTAAAATTAAATTTTTTACGGTAATGATTACATGAATAAAATTAGATGTAGAACAATTCAAAGTTTATTATTAAAGTTTATTATTGTATTTACATGTATAACTCTGATTTATCTTTCATGAACGTATCCTTGCTGAAAAAGAGAAGAGTGGTTGGTGCCTTTCCACTCTTGCCTGACGGCCTCAACTAGAGTCCCCCGAACTCAGGCGCATTCCCTAATTCGACTAAATTTGGATGCAGAAAATAGTAATGATAAGCTTTACTCTCAGCAAGGTAAATTGTTTACTCTTATTATTTTTTCTGTTTGTTTTGGACACGTTTGCCAACACACTTTCTATCGTTAATATTTTTAGTTTCATATTAGTATTGAATATAAAAACTTTATCGTATTAAAATACTCATAAATACGAATCTAACAAGATCACTCATAATTATATCTGGTCGTATAGATTTGGCGCAAGTTAATCATTTATCTCATGTTATGAACAGTCCCGACATTTCAAGCGATGAAAGGGACGGAGTATATGTTACTGTAATATGAGTACTGACCTTTGGAGGTACAAATGTACAAAATCTGTGGCAGGTGAGATTAACTTACTTTAGCTAGGTAGAAAAACGTTATAAAATACACATTCTAGATGGTCCGAAAGTACTATAAGCTGTTGATGGTAATTATTTTATTATCCTCAGCATAGTTGATTCACATTTAGAATAGAAAATACAAACATATGGGCACGGAACGTATGTTGTGAATTATATATTAAACTTAATTAAACTGAAAGTCAAATACTAGTGTTTGCCATCTACTATTTGGAAGTTATACATTGTCATTGCATGCAGATATATCTTTAAATTAAGACGTACGTGGACTTGATGATTATTCATTAAATATATACTTTCAATGGTCATCAAGTGACTGATAAATTCATAAATTACGTAGATAATATTCCCAGACACAGAATTTGAAAAAAGTTGCCGGAAAAACAAATTGGATGACATAAGATAATAGGGAAAAAATAGTTAGCTTTGTGACAATTAATCATATATACTTAATACAGTTTAATTAACTAACTGCAACTCCAAGTGTAGTTATATCTTATGTCATGGATCATGACTCTTCCTACCGTAACCTAATTCTTACGAGATGGTTGTTTGAAAATGCAATAACTACTGTTACAGAAAACAAAGTGTATAAGGTATAACGTATCCATTCAGAACAATTATCACCTGCCATCTAAATATATTCTAAATGCCTAGCTTAATAATGCTTAATCTAGCTAATCGTCTCTAGGGTAACCCAATTATAATGTACTTGCTTTGACAATCATATAGAACATAAATTTCTTATGTTTACTAGTATAATCGTTGATATAAGCTAGAGTAGTAAGGCCCTCCTCATTACTAATTAATCACGCTAGTGAAATAGTGCGCGCAACGGCTAGTGTATATATCTATGAGCAATGTACACTCTAAGTTGTGCTTGGTAAAACACAAATATACCGGTGCTAAATATATCTCTATAAATATTTGGTTTTATTGATGTCATGGTGATGAACGAGTTATGTATATAAGGTGACAAAATAGAGAAGCAATGTAGACAAAGTAGTGGAAGAAAGGCGAGTGATGCGTGGCCTACAAGGTCACGAAATGTTGGTAGGAGGTGACTTGATAAATGAATATATAGATGGAGCTTGGCGTGAGTTTTAGTCTCTTTACAGATCGATGGACACAAATGCTAGTGGTCCGGACCCTAAATTTCTGACCGCCTTCTCCAACAACAACCTTCCCCGCTCTGTCGGGAATGATCCATATATACGATATTTCTCCTTGTAACTCTGTACATACATTTCGACAGTGTCACTACCGGTTACCATTTTTATATCAGTCAGTGCATAGACACATGTACACCCTTTTCTGGTATACTCGATTTTAATTGTTAAGCGCTTTGTTAGAGCAAGTTTGAGTGATATCACTACAGGAAAAGCGGTCATTTTTGACCGTCCATCTCTGGTCGAAAATGACTAATTTCAATCTTATATGATCGAAATTAATCATTTTCGATCGCAGAATGTGCGGTTGAAGTTAGCCGTTTTTCTTGTAATGTATGATGTTCTAAATTATAACGTGCTGATAGAAAAAATTTGATCCAATAATATCTAGTCTGGTCTGTTATTTTTTGACCATCCTTTTAAGCCTTACTTCTCTTATTCTACTATATATTTTATAATAAATTATTATCTTTCTCTCTATTTTAGTTTATCTTTTAATGATGAAAGTAAATTTTTAGTGATAAAATATTAAATATTTAGTAAGTTTAACATTATTCAAATTGAAATTAAATAAATAAATCTTAACTTATTAGAATATAATTTTTCATATTATATTTAAAACTTGAATTAAAAAATTACTGGACACTTTGTCTAATACGAGTCATTATATTTTTCTGGTCCCATACATGCATGTGCCGGCTCATGTCTTGAACGCGTTTCTATATGCACGATAGGTCATAGTCAATATTGTTCGAAACGCTGCAGAAACATCCACTTCAAGCTCGCCGCCCATGCATGCCTTTGGCTTCTGGTGTCCCAGAGAGTTTGTTAAATTTTCTTCTCTTACTTTTGTAGCCACAATTTTCTTTCACTTGATGTCAAGAAGTTGACTCCATTTCTTTTTGTATTACGTAAAGTTGACTCCATTCTCGAAGACGATTGTGTTGCACAACAAATAAAAGTTAAAACCATCGGCCACGACCCACAAACACGTTTTAGTTATGATTACATATCGGGAAAAAGTTGATGAATGGAGAAATAACGGTGGAAAAAGAAAAATTAGTCACTTCGCGAAATTAAATAAATGGGTGAATATTTGATAATAAATGGGCACTAGGAAATAGTTATTTGCATAATTCCATGGGCACGCCATATTTTAATCTTTCAAAAATAATGAGTCATTTTATAAACGCGTGTTAGGGAAGTGGTACAGAACCATGGATTACTCGTGTTAAGTATTATCCGATTTTGACTCACCCAATTTTAAAAAAAGTGTTATTAGATATTAATTCTTAATTCAAATTATTTTTACAAAATATGTGTTAGAACAGTAGATTTGTAGATAAAATGTAGTGGATATATGATTAATTTTGTTAATAAGCAATAATGACGTTATTAAGCAATATTTGGCGAATATAATATTAAACTGGGTCGTCTAACTCTTTTATAAGTACATCTCTATTATTTCGTAAATCTGAGATGAGCACGATCAATATAATAATGAAAGTTTGAAGAGCTTAGTTAGAGGATTGAACAAGACAAATGGCATGCGAAAAAAGGTTATGATTAAAGTGAGACAAATTAAATTAAAGTAAAGGCCGTAAGCTTCCTGTTTGTGCCGTCCTATCTACATTAAACTTTAAATTATTAATTTGACGGGGATCAAGGAAAAAACCTGCTCTAATCTTCTTGCCTATATGTTTCTTACCTACTACTCTCCTGCCCTCCAATATTTTTCTCATTTTATATTCACAAATTGTACGCATTATGTTGTTGAGACTTGAGAAGGAGGCGTCTCTTTCATTACTAGTAATTCATATATAATTTTGTTTTATTTTGTTTCGTTTATTTTCAACTTATATCATTCAATTTGTGAATATGGCAAGAGCTGTTATTATTATAAAACTTAAATGATCATATTTACAAATATTAAATCATCGTTATATCCCGGTCGTCATGGGTGGAGAGGGTGGTAATCAGATTGACTAATGACTATGATGTACAATGTGCCATTTTTTTTGTTCTACTTACTTGCCTCATCTATTTTCCGCATCTAATTATTACCTTCTACCATATTCATGTTTGAGCTGAATCTTTTTTTTTTTTAAATATGTAATAATAGAATATCTCACATCATATAGAATTATTAGATAAAAATTATTAATTAATATTATAAATAAAAATATAGAAATTATGTTGAAGAACCTCAACCCCGATAGTACATTACCTTGTCTGATTGGTTATATTTGTCGAATATCTATAGAACCGGTAAAAAATCTGGGAAAAGATTCAACATCATTTGTTATCATATTCAAATGATATATTTTACTTACAATAATTTAATATATTAAAATATATTATTTTTAAAATATAGTTTGGTGAGTACATCGAAACACAATATATTACATGAACGTTTAGATAATAACCTGCATGTACAATTTAACCAACTAATTTTAAAGAATCATGCTAGATATGCTAGCTCTTATACTCAAATACATTGAACAATTTTAGCTCTGTTAGTGTTCAAACTTTTATAATTATACTTTTATAATTGTAATATAAAACAAAGAAATAAAAAAAGTCAGGCGAAGTGGAAAACGAGTTGAAAGGAATAGGTTGCCGACCTCCTTAAAGTCCATCTTAGCAAGTCAATTGGTTATGTTGCACGAGCAGGAGGGATAAGATGGAGTGGAGCAGTGTAAGTATGAACTAGTAGGAGTCGGGAGAGAGCTAACATAGGTCAATTTCTTTTTAATTTAATAAAAAGTGAAATGAGTTCTGAAGCCATTGACTTAAGATTGTGTTTAGGTTCCATAATGGAGTTGGGGAACGTGAGAGATGTTGGAACCACTTTAAAAATTCAAAAATATACTTAAGAAAAAGATTTCATATATTTTTCTAATATTATATATTTAATAATTATATAATATAATAATAATATTCAAAATTCAACCAGAAAAAAATCGAATTAAATCATTAACTTAAAACGGAGGAAGCATGTCATTGTCAAAAAGCACACAAAAACATTTTCCATGCTAAAGAAAAAAAAATTAAAAATCTAATATCCAAGAAAAGCCATGACTCACATATAAAGCTAAATAACTGACAAATGGGGAGAGCAGTAGACATTAGGCAGGGATCAATTATAGTAAGGAAGTTGGTAAATTAACTGTTCGAACTGGTTGCCTTATATGATAAACAACTAGTGAAAAAAGCCGCGCTTCGCGGCGGCGATAAATTTTGATACAAATCAATATTATAATAGCATAAAAATTATTTTGAGTCATCTTCCCGTTAAACATGTCACTAATAAAAAATATTATAATTAGTATAGAAAATTGTTTAAATGACCATCATGTCAAACACAATACTAATAATAAAATTACTTCGAACTCCCCCTCCCATCAAAGATAATATAAATCCATAATCATTATTTTAATGATAAAATTAAATATTATAATTTAGATCAAAATTAGTTTGAGCTGCTCTCTTGTCAAACACAATACTCATAACAAAATATTATAATTTAGATATTCGTTTGAGTCGTTTTACTGTCAAACACAATACTAATAAACATTATTCTAATTATAATAAAATTAAAGATTATAATTGGATTAAAATTATTTTGGACCGTGGTCCCGTTTTAACGAAAAAAATATATTATAACATAGATAAAAAAATTATTCCAGCCACTTTCCCGTCAAACATAATACTAATAAAAAATTTATTATTATTTAGATAAAAATTATTTTGGGCCGCCTCCCGTGGCCGTCAAACACAATACTAATCAAGAATCATTTACATTATCATAAAATCAATATATGATTCCTATTTTATGTATCATATTATATTTGTTAATTATTTTATTTTATGATTTCTATTTATTAGTTAAAAATTATTATTCTTTTATGGTTTTAATTTTTTTGCTATTAGTTCTTTTAATGATAATAATCTTTACTATCCTTTATTTTATATTCAAAATTTAAGAAAATCATAAAACTAAATCGAAAATAAAATATGTATTATCTTACAAATCTTAAATATAAATTGTATTTTATTAATGATTGTTAGTTTAAATTAAATATAATCCTATTCCTTTTAGGATTCCTAAATAAGAAAAGAATTGTATTACCTCTAGAATTCAAAAAGAAAAGAATTGTATTGACTTTTGGAATCCTTGAACCTGATTTTTTAAATTATAATTATATTTCCTATCCGAAATTTAAGAAAATTATAAGAAGAATTTTATTATTTTTAGAATTCAAAAAAAAAACTATATTATCTTTAAGATCCTTGAACTTTAAGATCTCAAACATGTTTTCATGATAGTGATGCTATCTTTTTGATCATCATTATGAAACGACTACAAACCTATTTAGACAATTTGTGATTATATATAATTTGAAAAAAAAAACTAATAAAATAAGATTACAAATCTTATAACTTTTGAAAATAAGAATTGTATTTTTTTTAATTATATTTGTTCTATAATTGTTATTTTGAATAAATGGAATCCTACTCTTTTATGAATCCTAAATAAGTAAAAGAATTGTACTATCTTTGTAATCCTTTTATCTATAGAATACTTGAACCTGGTTTATAGATTATAATTTTATTTTATATCCAAAATTTAGAAAATTATAACTGAATCGAACAATTCTAGAGACGCCAAGTCAACGTCCTGCTTAATTTTAGATTAGAATTTTATTTACTATCCAAAATTTAAGATTATAATTTTAGTTTAAATTATAATTATATTCTATCTAAAATTTAAAAAAATTATAAGACTGAATGGACGTCATACCTGCACAGGACCAGACTGCTCTTTCTTGATTGGACATGCAAGCACCACTCCCTGTCTCGTATGTTAGTTTGGGAGCGTTGGAGGCTTGCAGCATTAGAAAAAATTTCTTGAAATGGCTCGGGGTTTGGTCAATCTTAATAGTAATTAGTAAGCAAAAATTCTTGTGGGTTGTTCGACCCGGAGTCATTCGTGGCTCACAATGGCTCGAACCTTTTCCTGATGGGCTGCTCGAGTGATAGGATCATACTATTTTTTTATTCTTAAATAAGTAAAAGAATTGTACTATTTTATAATTTTTGAAAATAAGAATTGTACTTCTGTAATAATTTGTATATTAATGTATAATAAATAATTAGAATTGTATTACCTCTATGATTCCTAATATCTTGATTCTTTTATATTATCTTTAGAATCTATTAAAAAAAGAATTGTGTTATCTTTAGAATTGTATTAAACCTGAATTTTTAAAGTATAATTATATTTTTTACCCGAAATTTAAGAAAAATTAGAAGATTGAATCGATCGAACAATTCTAGATATCATCTTTAGAATTCAATAAGAAAAAGAGTTGTATTTACTTTTAGAATTCTTGAAAGAATTGTATCATCTTTAGAATTCAATAAGAAAAATTCAATAAGAAAAGAGTTGTATTACTTTTAGAATTTTTGAACTTGACTTTTTGAATTGTAACTATATTTGAAAAATCAGAAGACTGAATCGAGCAATTCTAGAGACACCCGCATCCTTCTTTATATATATTGATTGATGATTTTTTTAAATATAATATCTCTTAGATACAGTATTGAAAATTCTAAATAGTATCTTAAACAACAAATAGTTGTTAATAATTTGTTAAATGTTAAATTATCTGCCAAAAGGCATAATTTTATAAATAAGGGCTTTGCAATATTTCCGGTTCCATGTATTTGAGCCATATGGCTTGTAGATATCATATAATATAAAATAGTTTAGCCCAAAGATCTGGTTAATTACTGGCCCAAAATGTGGCCCACAATCCCATTAATACAACAAAACCAGACTGATCCACATTTTACAAAGGCTTGCTTTGTCTGTTTTGTTGGGCTCAGAGTATCTAAAAATTACAATACCCATTCTTATTTCTCCTTTTATATATGACTAGCAATCTTGCCCGTGCTTCGCACACGGGTAACGCTCGTATTTTAATATATAAGTAATTGATTTTAATGTGTTCTTAGTTGTGATGTAAACTAATATTTGCTTCGCACACGGGTAACGCTTGTATTTTAATATTTAAATAATTGATTTTAATATAATGGGATGTTTTTTTTAACGTTTGTATTTATAGTTTAATGTGTTCTTAGTTGTGACATAGACTAATACAAATATAATGGGATGTTTTTTTTTTACAATGCAGACTTATATGCCTTACAAATTAATATTTGCTCTAATATTTTTTGGATGAGCCAAAGTCGAACCCGGGTCTCTCGAGACAACAGAAGATAAACCCACCACTTGGCCTATCTAATCGTGCTCGGGATGTTTATAACGCTGCGAATCACATTTCTTACTCTTTGACCCACACTCTATTATTAATCTTTCATTGACGTTTAAGTCATTACACGAAACTTAATATAAGATGCTGTAGACGGCCGGAAGAATAGTCTTCAAAATTCAGGCCAATAAGCATAAACCAGTGAGGCATATACAATTCAACCGATCCATGATATCATGAATAAGCTATTGTAATCATGCGAAAATAGATAAATGTAATATTTCAATTACCAGAAATTCTCCCCCTCTGGATGGAATTGAAAGTCTGAGATGAGCCAAGAAGGCTTCTTCTGCTGGAATGATTTAAACATAGCAGATTATTTTTCATAATTGATAGTGCATTCCAGCAAGTTAACACATCTACTTCCTCTTTGGCGGTGAAAAGCTTTCTCTCGAGTATTCAGACCGAGACATTCTTGTTCATGAACACTGGTATTATAAACCATCAGCTAATCTATGCTCCTAATATATGGACTACTAAGAATGGACAGTGCTTAAGATGAATTAAGAAAGACAGAAAAACTAATCCAAGCGACGTCTGATTGTAATGTATCTAACTCGAATCCTACATAAGCTTTAATGCAGGATCCATAGCTGCATAAAATCATCACTGAAATGTTATCAGTGAAAACAACAATAAATAAAACAATACTATTCAAATCTGATTACATATGCATTGTAATTACACATTCTCGGAGACATGAACAAAGCCTGATTGTAACGAAGTTCACGCTGTCACTTCCTTAACAGTGGAGAATAAGTGCAAAGAGTAATGAAATAAGTCATACTTCTCCTCATGACAGAAGTAGTTCATGTGACATATTAGGATATAAGCTCAAATGAGTGTGTTTGCTGCATATTAAACAATTAAACAATTAGAAACTGTTTAAATTGCCTGTAACATGAGATCTTAATTTGTAAAAGATGAGCCGTGAACTTGCAGATTTTTTCAGCTCAATCTGTTATGACAGGCCATGTATGACCCTAGACGAAACACTATAAATAACTGCAGTGTTGGAATAAACAGTTTGTGCTTTGTACGTCCAACTATTGCATGCTTAACTAAAGCACAAACATTTTTAGTAAGAACATGAGTAGTTTGATTCTCTAAGCTGCCTGCCCACAAGAGGATGGTATAGTGAGATGCATTAAACTGTATTTTTCTTAGTCTTGCTGAATAAACATTCCTATTCTCCACTCCATATTACTTATCTACTTCCCAAAACAACTGTGCATCAAGAGCAAGGCAAGTATCCTCTTTATCAGTAATATTTATGAATAAAATTCATATTGATTCCTTAATTGTACAATGTGGACCACTGTGCAGATGACTTGAAAACACTGGTGCACACAACCAAAATTCAAATCTGGTGCTGACAATTATATATACTGGTTTTTAATTTCTACCTATTAAAGTAACACTCACATAGTCAATGCTACATCTTAACTTGGCTGGATGACAAAAGATTTCTTATAGAGTTGAATCACGACTGTAGTTGAACAAATTCTAAATTCCAACATATGTAAAAACCAATGTCTTATTTTCTAATGCTATTTTGTAATGTCCTGAGGTGGTATTCATTTAGTTTAGTTTTGCTAATCAGAAGATCATATTATTTTAAACTCTGATAGGTACTGGGATTAACTCTAATATGCAACAAAAGAACAGGGTAATTTAACCAACCGCAAAACCATTCATCAAGAATATAATAATAAATAATCCGAATCATCATTCAATAAGTTCTGTAAAAACATAACTAATAATTTAGTTAACTAACATCCATTGCGAATAGATTCAAATTTCGAATAAGATTGAAAAATTAGCCACTGAGGTTGCGAGGATGACCTCCCCATCCAGTTGGAGCAAGGAGTGTTCATTTCCAGCAGACCTTTTGCAAGGAGAAAGTTACGTCTATTTTTCCTATAACAAAGCATTCATACAAATCACGGATAACATTGTAGACACAAATATCCATCCAAACAGAAGTTATAAAGCTTAGATTTTCCAAAGAAGCTTACCAATTTAACTCTCTTTGAAGAAGACCTAGCAGTTCCCGGGTTGTCGCCGCCTTGTGAGACTTTGACGGCAGAGGTCTCAAAGGCAAATCTGTTCACATATATCTGTCATATGTAATAGTATACTAACTCTTGTATATTCTAAGCTTGGTGCTGGCAAGAATCACGATGACAGTTGAGAAGATGATTCGAGGTGAAAAATTCCAAGTGTCGCCTACCTTATCCTTTTCCTCTTGTGCAGTCAATGCCTGATCACCCCATATAGTCACAGTGCTTGAGTACCTGGACAGTCATAGACACATGAGACGAAATAACCCATAAAGAATTGTTCATCAAGTAGACAGTGGTTAGTAGACTCGAAACACACTTTCCTTTCATCTGTTATCCTGAACTTAACGATATTTCTCGGTCCATAACTGTATCGATCTCCTGAACATGGTGGTAGTTCTCAATAACTCCAATCACATCTGTTTTTGCATGACAGATAAATTGCCAAATAAATAGAAGTGTTATAATAGTGTAGTGCAATCCTTTGTACACCGAGTGCTGTGTGGCTAACCTGTGAGAATTCGGGATTTTCTTTATCTGGATAAGATTTTCTTAATAAAATTATTATATATATATAATTATAAATATAATATATATAACTATATGACAAAGAATCTCATTTTTGATATAAAAATTTCAATAATTTTAGGTGAGTGGTAATTTAATTATATAATAAAATTTTAGATAGTGTATATTATTTGTATTTATATTTATATTTTTATTAAATATCATAATATTGAGGATATATTTACATATAGACATCAACAAAATATGACTTAAAATATAAATAAATATTAAATTTAAATTTGAAATTAATTTAATAATACAAATAACCTCAATTTAAAGAATATGGACAAAGATATATAATATATATTGAGAAAACAATTTAGAACAACCTGTTCTTTGCGCGGGTTAAAAAGCTAGTTAATTCTTAAGGTGCAACACATTCAACCATATTATATGAATTCACTTTATTTTTTACTACTTTTAATCTACCCATATGAGTTATTTAAAGTGTGTGTAACAATTTAATATTTGTACACATGCATCGATATAATTAATCCGATACTAAAATACATTATTATTATTATTATTATGATTATAATGTCAGTGAAGTACCTATAAATCATAGTCAGAATGATTTTGATTTAGCAAGTATGTCGAAAACGTGAAATATTAATGGAACTTACTAAACCAATAGATTGTGACATGGTTTTCTTGAAGAATTGTAGAGGATTGTTTTAGTCTGTTGCTATCTCTATATAATTCTTCCCATCACTTTTCCCCCAACTTCTTTAAATGGAAGGTAGTGGAGCTCGAAAATTGATGCACCATGGAATTACATTAATTCAATTGTGTCTAAACAGATTTAAGAGCTGGCACTGGTGGCTTTTGGTATCAATCGACACTTCCTTTCTTCTAGCTGGTCAATGTGCTGCTGTTCTACTTGGGAGTTACTCTCTTTTGTTATATATTATGCAACTTACATTTCAAAAGCTTCTAATTGACATAAAAACCTGTGAGAAAAAGTAATAATAAAACTATCTGTTTGCCTCCCAAATACCTGCTAATTCTATCTTAATATGCTACCTGACAATAAAACTTGTGAGCAAAAGTAATACCATGTGCTTGAGCCGTTTGCTTGAACCCACCAATCTGATTAATTCGTTCGGTGTAGCAGCCGTAATCCCAGAACCTGTCATAATAGTAATATTTTTAAGCATGTTAAAGCAAGTCGGAAACCTAAGAACTGAAAGTGGATCATAGAATTGTTACATGCTACAAATAATCGAACATAGTGATTGAGAACAATACGTGAGTTTAAACCAGATAAATGTGTGTCTAAACCAGATAAGTTTCATGTAACAAAATACTACCACATGTTTGTGGTTGTTGGTCAGAATAGTTTTTTTTACCTGCAGCTTCGGAGTGTTGGTAGGGTACAGGGTAAGTCTTGCCAGCAATAGTTGGAGTTACTAAACGTGAACCTGGATTACAAAGAATAAACAGGATCATACTGTTAAGTTTTATATTTGAGATCGACACATGAGTACAATATTGTGTGATTATGTACCCTTATGTTGCTGTATTCGGATGAGCATTTTCACGCAAATCAAAGAAGCCTCATTAGCAGATGAATGAGAACCTGGATTACAAATCATAAAAAGTAGGAACTTGTTAAATTAGTGGATATGAGAGCGATACGTGACGACAATATCATGTGATTATGTACCAATCCATCACTCTGATGAAATGGTATGCTTGGTGTACCATGTCTAATTGCAAAACCTAACATCACAGTCATATGCAAAGAATGTTAAAGCGAGAAAATGTACTGAGCTGTTAATATTTGCACCTGAACATTGCACGGAGTGGGAAAGTTGTTGGCAAATCTTATCAGCATGAGTTGGAGTTTCAGAACGCGAAACTGGCACTGTCCTGTTAGATGCTGCAAGTAACAAAAATCATTGTTTCTGAACCATACTTGACGAAGAAAAGACTACGATGTCCCAATCAAACCATGTATTGTACTATCTTTGATAGTTCGTATGTCAGGTAAAGTGGGTGATTCTAAACGCAAAACTGGATCATTTTGATAAATGTTATATCTATGTAAGAAACTATGTACCAATATCACGATCCCTTCTGTTGGCTGCAGAAGGCTATTTTATGTGAGTCATTATTTTGTACAAAATCAAAAAGAAATCCATGTATGAAAATATAAAACACCTTTGCCCCAAACTAATTACAATTGCAATTGACAATGAACTAAAACTAAGAGACTTAACTTTTAACTTTATAATAATAAAAATGATTCAAAAACTATTAAAAAATGGAATTATGTACACACCTAGTGGATGAAGTGCAGGAATCAGTCACAATTTTCAGGATGATTCCGATCCGGTGGTGATATTGTTTTTTAATTTCTAAATCAGCCTCAAAAGAAGTATGTCACATGAATAGAAAAATGCAAATTAGTTGGATCACAAAGAGTATACTGCAGTGGTTGGGGAAACAAAACGTCAATAGGATCAGTATGATCATTATGTGAACAACGTCTCCGTTGTCCTGTCATCAACAAAAAAATGCAAATGAATGAATGTCACTGCCTCACTGCAATTTGAAATTCAAGGAGGAATCGTGCCTGAAATCGTGGCTCGAAATAAATGTCTAAATGAAAAATATTAAGTATCATTAACAACACCATTAGAACACTACATATTACGGCCAGTACCTGGTGGCTTCGAATCAAGTGCAACACCACGACCAATTACAGAGCTTGTAGTTGGAATGATACTTGGATATATGGAACATAGGGTGGTCACGCTTGGAAGACGTAGTGGGAACCGGTGTTATACTGCCTACAACACACAAAGTTTCATATAAATGGATATCATCCGATGAACATGCTTTCATGTTCATTTAAGCAGAATTGTATGTATGCTGGCAAAAAAAAAAAGCAGAATTGTATGTACAACAATCAGAGAAACAGTTTTGTAGATAACATACCACTGGTAAACTGTCCAGTATATGGATAACTGTTCTCAGTCAATTGAGTAACGTCAATCCCATACTCATACTTGTTAGAAGCGCAAGACATATCCTGCGTGTGACGTGTCCTTCATCCGAAATCAATGAGTTAAAAATCGATGCAAGAGTAATATTAGGATTACACAAACATCATAGAAGAAGGTGAACTCACCATTACGTACTGAAGAAGGAGACAGAGTGCCCAAAGGAACACGCTTACGACCTGTTTGTGATAAAACCAGAAGTTACAACAGCACATAAGTGGTGAGAAAGCACAAACCGGCACAATACAAACCTTTCTGCTCCACTGAAGAAAACATACACAAAACAATGATAGACTCAAAATCAGCAGGCGGTGAAGACGGACAGCAGTTTTGAATCAGTTATGCTTCCATCGTGGTGATACCTGCTGCCTGCAAACTAAGTTAAAAAATAACTGCCCGGACATTTTGTAACACAATGAGAAGAATATGCAAACCGACCATTATCCATGGCCACTACTCTGAATGTGGATCGGAATGAGAAGAGCGTCTCGTTCTCAGAAGATAGCCTCGTCAGAGGTGTGTGGAATTTCGAAATCGCTCGAGTAACCGGCTGCTGAAACTACGGACTGGCATAACTGAACAGCAAATTGAACAGTACATTGTAGCATATGGGTACAACAGTATATAAGAGTGATCTGCAAACTAAAAACCCAGATCCAAGTAGAACCATACAGCAGTAAATCATAATGGTCTCATCATACCTACTATATGTATACGGTGAAATCGAGAGAGAGAGATGAATACCCTTGAGAAATCACGGGGAGCAACACCGGATAGATAAAAGGAATGGGCGGATGAGATGAAGATGAGGAAGAAGATGATGGAGAGATAACCCGGTTGGAAGTATGAAGACCCATCTTAGAGATTCGATAGAGAGAGCGCGCAGAGAGATAACTCAAGGAGAGTAACCGGCTGCTGAAACTACGGACTGGCGTAACTGAACCGCAAATTGAAATAAAGTTATTGGGTCGCCCGGTGCATTGTCGGATCATCCAGCAACCAATGCAAAGCAGTAGTAAAATGCAGCGGGTCGGTATCCGCTTTGTAATGGATGCTCCAAGTCGCTTGGCTAATTACGCTGAACACCCTGCAGGCAGTTAAATTTTCTTTAAAAGAAAGGGTAGAAAACGTCATTTGGCAGCTGCTTTGTATTCACAAATTAGGATTATATAGATCATATTCGGTTATTCACGCCAGCAAATGATAAATTCGGTAATAATTACAACGGATTTGACATTTAATCAGACCATGTCTCCTTGATAATGGATAAATTCCGTAATAGTGATTTTTATTTGATTGCCCATACTTGCCGATAATATCAATGTTGTGTTGTGTGATCGGAGGGTATGATACAGATGATACAGACTAAATATCTATACATATGGTGTTAAGTAGGAATGTTGACTAACCTAGCTGTTCGCGGCTTAATAAAAATTTGGTTCGTTAAGAACTCGAGGTGTCTATTTGAGAGAATTTATTAATTAAAAAATATAAATGGGGTTTTCACCTGAGTATATATCTGTGTATGTACATGTATGGTTTGTTTGAACAGAAACAGTGCCAGCAAGTGCTATTATATACTTATATATAATAAATAATAAGCATGGTCCTCTGGTCCAAAAGCTTATCATCCGTTGGATCTTATATTGAACAAATAAGCACCGTTAGATTGGAACAAAATTAAATTCTGTTCTAGAAGGCAACTGATATCTACTTGCATGTTTATAATTCCTTTTCTGAATCCAAAACAAATTCTGTCTTTCACATGTATATGATTTTTTTTAATCCTAAATAAATATTTCCTACCAGTTTTATTCGTAGAATCATATAAATCTCACCGTCACAATTTTTTTATAATATATTTTAAAATTAATAAGCCGGATTTATGTGAGGAACAAATACAAAAACTTTTTCTTAATCCAAAATAGATTCTACCTTCTTATTGCATATTTATGATTCCTTTTCTTAATTCAAAACAAATTATGTTTATCAATTTTAATTTAGAACCATATAAATTTTTTGAAAAATATTTAAATCACATTATAATAATTTTAATATAAAACACATTTATTTATATAATCTAATAGGAGTTGGCATAATGTATTCCACTCAAAATATATTAAAATTTGATAGATAGAATTTAATACTTTGGCATGATACATACGAGAAAAGGAATTGCTTGATTAAAATAATTTATTTGAAACCATTAATGGCTGTGATGATGTATTTACCAAAGTTCTAACTTACAAACAAATCATAATTTCGAATTTTATTTTATTGAAAATTTTAATTTATTATTTATAAATTAAATTTTTCCACACCATTTAAAATATATTTAAAAAGTTTATAAATAATTAAAAAACTCCCGTGCCTTGCACATGCTATAAGCTAGTATCATTAAACACGTGTACAGTAACTAAAACATATAGAAACTGCAAAATCAAAAATATGTATTATATATACATGCACATACCCCTTGCAAAATCAATAAACAGGTAAAAACACACCATGGCTTCCTTTCATAGTCACCTTCTCACAGTTTTGCTAGTTTCCTCTTTTTACTTCTGCACCTTGGGGTCACTTGATAGCCTGCTTGAGATCTACGGGTTACCAAGAGGCCTCTTTCCCCAAAACGTGAAAAGCTATAGCCTCGACCAAGATAACATCCTTAAGATTGAACTAGAAGCACCATGTCTTGTTATGTTCGAAACATATGTGTTCTATGAAAAGGTGGTCAGAGCGAATCTCACTGAGAGAAAGCTCTTAGGGGTCAAAGGATTATCAAATAAAGAGCTCTTTATCTGGTTACCGGTCAATGCCGTTGTAGTTAACTACCCTACTGCTGGTGTTGTTATGTTTGACATCACGGTGGCTAACAAGACCATACCCTTGTCCCATTTTGAGAAACCTCCTTCATGCAGATCTGAAGGTATAAGCACACGCAAATTAATTAATAATTACAGATATATCATATTACATTTGTGATTTTGCATGAGGTCTAATTTGAGATTGGTGCCCAATTTGATTTGGCAAGATATTGCATAAGAGTAGTGGCTTGGAGTAGATAATTAATTCTGATATATGTTGAATGGCGCAGGTCAAATGCCATTGAAACCCAGAGAAGGTGGCAGTGGGGTTTGGATTTGAGAGAATGAAGAAGGGGTCTAGTTCCAGTATGCTAGCCCGTTTTTCTTTAATATCCTTAGGAGGATGTTGAAGTGACTAATTTCTGGAAATTATAAAGTGTTTAGAACAAAGAAATTGTTGGAGTTATCATTTCTATAAAGTATTAATAGTTTTGATCTTAAGAAAAGATCTCTTGCAGTAAGGTTGATCTTGGTAATTAAGCGTCATGTATTTCTTTTGAAGTTTTGCCTTCATCTCTTGCCAAGTAGCTATTGAATAGCATGTTGTTTGATTTTCACGATGTGCAAGTCAGAAAATAAACTTTTTGGAGTCTGTTTAAAAGTGATCTTGTTCGTATATGCATGCTTAATTGGCAGGAAACAAGTTTGGTGCTGTCAAAGAAAATAAAAGGATAACTTTTTGCTACTTTTTAAGTTGATTGAATCATGAAAATTTGGAACATACTATACAGTATTACGCAATTTGTACTTATCTTTCACGCATAGATGCATGCCTCTGCACATGGAAACAATTTCAAAAGAATGAAGTTACACGGGGCAGTTCTTTTTTATTAGTTTATAAAAGTCCCCAAGAGTTGCTCAATAAATCGGTTGATTGGAATAGCGAAGTGTTATTGATTTTGTTAAATTCATATTTAATTTAAATATTTAAATTTTATATATGTTATAATATTACATAATAATATTACAGGAATTTACATAAATGTTTCCATATACATATGATTATAAATTATATATGTTATTGTCACATATTATATTTTATACATAAATTAGATCGAGTTTTTGTTCAAAAATAAATTTGTTTGTCTATAAATTTAAATGTAAACCATAAGAATAATTGAATTTATTGTTTTTATAATTCTTGAAGATATTGAGTATGTAATTAATATTTAAAATATCAATTTTTTTTCTTTTGTAAAATTGATATTTTGCTAACTTTACTTAAATATGTGTTAGATTATAAAAAATAATTTAATATAATAATTTAGCTTTATATATACAATATATAGTAATTTTCATTATGGATTAATATATTGAAATTGCCAAAAAAAATGTACATAAATTTGATCCCATAAACAATTACAGATATTCAAGAAGTGATTAAAATGTACATATTCTTTTCAATTTTAGTTGAAGGATTGATCTAGGTGTTTGGTTTTCATACAGAAAAAAAATGAAAAAATTATATGATTATTTTATATTTCATTCTTCCAATATTACATAATTACAAAAGATTCAAATACATTTTATTTATATTTTGCAAATGAATATAGTTTTTAAAAAAATATTAAGATATAAAGAATATCAAAATTAATTTGATTTACAAAAATTATTTTCTATTTTTAACAATATGTTACATATTATTTTTAATTTTTAGTGATTTCAGACATAATTATAAATATTTCCTAACATGCTGCAGTTCTTGATTATTTGAACACTAGGCTGAGCATGCCATGCATGCAGTTCTTCATTATTCGAAGCATGTTTTTAGTAAATTAGCTACCATACCGATCGATCTGTCTCTCTTGGTAGTTCTAGCTAGTAGGTAGTTACGATTTCAAGCAATAACTCTTTTATTTTTTCAGTCGCTTGCATTCCATCCTCCATGACCTGAAATGAGGAAGAGAGAATTAAAGATTGATGCATTTTTCAATCTGTTTGCAGATTGGCAAAGGTCAAAGTCTTAAAAAATGTTCAAGCACAAGCTACACTAGCATGAAAAAGATAACCCAGATTCACAATATATATTCACTTCTCTATTGTGGATATTTACATACCTCTATGTGTGAAGTAATAAGAACTGCCCCTTTTGAGGTAATGGCACTCATATCAATAGGAACAAATCCAAGGACATTCATGGCTTCGAATATTGTAGTAATTAGTCCACCTCTTGTCTTCTGGAAAAGTAGCTTTACCCAGAGCTTATTTGAATCAATTTTGGACACCTTTACTTCAGGCTAGGTTTATAGTAAAGCAAAATAATTAATTTTGATGTGTGCTCACAAGCTAGAAGACATGCATGCATATACATTTGCAAACAGTTTGGTGTGATAAATACTAGTTCAGAATCACCTCTATTCCCCAGTTCTCCATTTCTTGTGCAGAACCAACCTCAGACATCTCCATCTTTTGTTCATGCTCATTACTTGTCGCCTCCATTGAAAGAATTTCATCACTAAGCTCTTGTACGTGGCTCTTAAGCTCATGAATGTAACTGATGGCATCTGTTATTATGGCTGGCTTGGTCATCTGCAAAAGTAAACAAACCGCTTTAAATTTAATTCATTATATAAGGAAAAAATCTGTTTATTAAATAAAGAGAATTGCTTATTACATTCGTGATCTTTGGAACCAATGCTCTTAGCTCTAAGAGTCTTGAGCCTAGCTTCTTGCGGCGTTTCCTCTCCGCCATAAGGTTTGGGGATTTGAATTCAGAATCCTGATCATCTGAGTGCCTGCTGCCTATACCCATTATCCTCTCAAAGTTTGCTTCTTAAACCAAGGAAATTATTTAGACACAATAAGACTTATATGGAGAGGAGTGAGGACTCTTTACTTTAGCTGGAGAGTCATGATTATATATGCTTTGCGAAAGTAAGCTAGCAGTTAAGTTAAATGGCGTGGATCAGTTAATTTGTTTTAGCAGATGCTCCTCATAGAAGAAACATTGATTTTGTGTGTTTGTGGGTCTGCAATGCTGAGAGTATCTTCTTGTTACAGTTTGTTGGTAGTCAACCTCCTGCTTAATCATCACAATTGTTATTTCGAGATTTCATTAGCTAGTAAGATAAGCGCGCTGATCACTTTGGCATGAATTAAAGTGAGAGACAATTAGTTACCTCCTTTAAGTCTTAAGTTGTTGGTGGTCAAATATCACAAGTTGCACATGACTTGAATTGAATTTCTAATAAAATACTTATATCTAAAAAGTATTCAAAAAAAGTTTTAGAAGCTATTTCATATCCATTCATTTATGGTGGAAGATAAATTTTCAGCAAATTAATATGCAAAAAGTAGTAAGTTGTTTGATCGACCGGATTAAGGAGAATCTAATATAGGAATTGTTATGCAGAACCTCTGGTAAGTTTTATACCAATATAAAACAGCACAGGCAAGCGTAGATAACACAAGATTAAGTTCTTTGCATAGTTTTATAACATCTTAAAGATTATAAAATTATTGAGGTGTTTTTATTGCATCTTAGAGCATCTCCAACGGTCTTGGCTATAATCGTTGGCTAACGGTCGTGGCTATAATCGTTGGCTAAATGGGAGCTGGAAGAGCATCTCCAACCATCTAAAACCCTTGGTTAAAAGGTGAGTTGGCATACTTAAAATAAAAAAATTTAGCCAACAGCTCCAAAAACTCAACTCCAACCATGTTCAGTTGTTGTCTATAAATTTAGCCAACCTCCTGTGAATGGCTAAATTTGTCGAACCTCTACAGATCTGTAAGAAAATCTATAAAAAGATTGTACATCATTTATTATCATATTGAACTGATATATTCTATTTTAACAATTTAAAATATTAATAACATACTATTTTTAAATTATAGCCAACCAATATAGCCAGTACCATTGAAGCAAAATGTCATACAGGTTCAGCAAATTTTACATAATGTCTTAGAGGTCCAATTTAGCCAACGATTATAGCTAACGCGGTCGGAGATGCTCTAAGACATTATGTAAAATTGCTGAACCTGTAAGACATTTTGCTTCAATGGTATTAGCTATATTGGTTGGCTATAATTTAAAAATAGTATGTTAATAATATTTTAGATTGTTAAAATAGAATATATCAGTTCAACATGTTAATAAATGATGTGCAATCTTCCTACAAATTTCTTATAGACCTGTAGAGGTTCGACAAATTTAGTCATCCATAGAAGGTTGGCTAAAATTATAGACAATAGCTGGGTATGGTTGGAGTTGAGTTTTTCAAGTTGTTGGCTAAAATTTTATATTTTTAGTATGCCAACTTATTTTTTAGCTAAGAGGTTTCAATGGTTGGAGATGCTCTTAGGACGCTCGGTGCCCCGCGCACAAAAGATTTGGAATTTAAAGACATAACGTTCTTGATTTTACATACTTTGATCTATCATTAACAAGCAAAAAAAATCCCAAATTTTTATACTAATGATGTGGCAAAAAAAATAAAAAATTGTGATTAGGTGATTGATATATATAAGGGACAATGCAACCAATCAAACGACACATCAACTGAAAAAAAAACTTAAAATAATATTTTGAGTACCTAACATTCTCCTACCAATAATCATTTCTTGATACATTTCTTTTGCCATATAATAACAATGATACGTTCTGACGCATGCATCAGGCCATCAGTGATATACTTGGATTTTTTTTTTTGAAAAGCAAGTCATATATATATTGAATCTCGGTAATCTTACAATTGAGGCATGTAACCATACAAAGCTCAAATAAGGCCTCACAAAAGAGCAATACAGAAACTTAATTTAGATAGCAAGAAGTTCCGAGATCTAAACTGCTAAAACAATCTAACCACACTAGGGGAATAGAGGGACGGAAGAGGAAGTAGCAGGGATAGTGAGGTTCAAAGCTTTCTTCCTGCTGAGACCCAGGGCATGCAGCACTTCATCGACGCTGACAAACTCACGACCACCAAATAGTAGTTCATCCAGTAGTTCCATACGAGTAGGCTTCACTTCATTGAGAGTTCCAGCTGCTGCATGATGGAGAAGATCACATGCACGCAGTCCTTTCTTCACAGGACCATTAAAGTCCACCACCTTCTGCTGAAAGATTCCAGAAAATTCCCCAAGTTCACCCTCTTCCATGATCCTGATGGCAGAAGGAGAGAAAATCCCTCCATTGTTGAAAGCCATGCCCTCATAAAACTTTCGTTTCCCTTTGTTCACCATCGCAGAAACACAACCAGCATTGAGAGAATGATGCACAGCAGATGAGGAGTTACCAGCGCCATATTCCACATTGACTCTCCTCTTTTTTGCCGGATTCGGAGGGGGGCCATCAATCACCTCCCCCTCTCCCATATTCAAAGCCAGTTCATTTATGGGAGCAGGCAACACTCGCCCCATATCCCGTTCCAGGAAGAAGTCTAAATCACCCACCCTTGATTTAGCCTCAGCAAAGCAAGTCAAGTTCCGCATGCCATAAGAAGCAAGGTACTCTGCAGTACTGTTCATGTGAGCAGGAGCCCAGGAAACACAAACAACTGTGGAACCTTCCTTGAAATGGTTAGTGTACAGCGTGTTGAAAAGCCTGTACACTTCCAGTTGATCTTCCTGAATGCCAAAATGATTCTGTACACGGATTGCATCGTATACATCTCGGTTGGTTGTCTCGATATGGATCTTCTCCCAATCTTTCTTAACTGCCTGAACACAAGCAGCTTGCAGGCCAGCCATGATGGCTTGCTCCTCATTCAACCCATTCATAGGCCCTAACGCCTTCCATAGTTCAGCACCTCCATCGTTTCGAACAATCACGCCCACTGCGACGGAGTTCCCATTAGGTAGTGGCTCCGGAGCTATGATGCAGTGCACGTTGATCTTAGCAAACTTCTTTTCAGGCACCTCCCAAATGTTATCCATGACAAGGAGAAAAGGAGAAAACTAGGAGAAAGAAGATAATAGAGAGGCAAAGAGAAGAAAGGAACTGTGGAGTATAAAGGAAGAGGGAACAGCCCTTGAAAGAAAAATGGAGGCGCCTCATAACACAACAGATAGACAGCTGTAGTCTAGAAAAACCTGAAAGGAACTAGCTGCAGCATGAAGAACTGGGAGATAAAACTAAGGAACAGAGGTCAGAAGTGGACTATCTGCAGCAAATCTCTCAGAGCTATGATCTCCCCTAAGAGCTAGCCGTCACAAATTTTCGGACGCTCAAACTTCATCAGTGTGACATTGTCGGCTAATACAATCACAAATACTAATCCATCTATTGGATTGTATACCATTTTCTTTTCAGAGACATCGTATCAATTATATACATATCAAAAACAATAAATTTTTATAATATAAAAATTTAACTACACTCACTAACTTCTTCCATTACATCCACTTTATACCTTAAATATTAGTAGGTCCCATCATTTTATTTACACTGCACTCATTTTACGGTCACACCACTTCACACACTTTTCTTACTTTTCTTACTAAATTACATTTTTTCTTAACTTCGACGCCCCTTTTCACATGTATACTCCTCAATAGGACGGAGGGAGTAGTAATTTAAAGATTATGCTCAACATGGTAGTAATTGTTTAAATGTGTAATTAGAAAGATAGTATTAATGCTAGTAGTAATTTTTAATGTAACCTACTTAACTGTTTTGTGTTTGGATAATTAAGTTTTAAGTTTAACATTTAATGTCTTTTTAAATTTTTAACTAGATTTGTTAATAAATTTGTCCCCTCTCATATATCTATTCGAAGACAGTATTTTCTGCATGACTGCATCCGAGTTCCCGTAAGTTATCCTAGGTCATAAATTAACTATAAATCACTTTTGTTATTATATTTTTTAATGATTCATAAATTATTAATAAGTCAAAATTACCAAACAGGCATTTTAAGTTCCCAACTTATCATATATGTTACGACGCTAAATCATGAGTTACGTTTCATAAGTAATAAACAGCTAAATCGGCTCCTAGACTTTAAAGAAAAAGATAGCTTAGTTACATTATTTATATAATAAATTTATAAGTTAATTTCTGACTTGTCATAAATAACGTTAGAAGTTAAATATTTTTTAATAATTTAATTTTTTGAAATTTGTTTTTATAAAAATATAAAATTTTATTTTAAAATACAATTTATAATATTTTATTATATATTAATAATTTTATATTTTAAAAACATAAACACCAAAAAAATATCAAAATATATAAACCAACTAATTTTCACTTATAATTAATTTTTAAATGTAAATAATATTTATCCGTCAAAAAAAAATGTAAATAATATTCTAAACATTTTATTTAAATTAGGCCAACTACCTCGTTATCTCCGGCTATCCTCGAGATTTTCATAGAATCCACAGTATCATACCACTATCTACATCAACTACTAAATTAATAACTACCCAAAGTCGACCACTAGTTATTATAGTTTCTTACGTGGCACTACCCTGGCTAGATTGCACGCTATTGGTCCATCATACCCCTCAACACATACCATAATGCAAACATTAATTTACCTTATTTTTTTACCGTCGTTAAAGTAAAAATTACAAGTGCCCCTTTTTTTTGACAGCGACCAGCGTCCCTTGAACACCATATAATCGAGCAATAGACTAAAGCCTATTTTTTCTCGTACCCTTGTAATCGGCAATCTCGTCTCAATTGAGGTTTATTTGCCTGTCAACTTCGGTACACTCTAGTCA
Organism: Daucus carota subsp. sativus; assembly: GCF_001625215.2. Taxonomy (NCBI): domain Eukaryota; kingdom Viridiplantae; phylum Streptophyta; class Magnoliopsida; order Apiales; family Apiaceae; genus Daucus; species Daucus carota. The sequence goes on from NC_030382.2 coordinate 54,911,246, forward strand.
CCCTTTTCGGTCTGTTTATTTATTTTTGCATATCAACCTACTTCGTATCACTTTTTTTTTGTTAATCTTGTGTTAAAATTGGGGTTTTTTGTCTAGCGATTTTTTTTAAAGAGGGGTTCTTGATTATCTAACGAGCGAACTATTGGTTAATGGGGCATGGATTCTTGACATGTATTTTTTACTGTTTTACTGTTCTGATCGTATTTTTTGTCCTGATTTTTGATTGCAGGGGTTTTGATATCGGACTATCTCAAGAAGTCGCTAGATAATTCATGGAAGGTATAAGTTCTAATATTTCATTAAAGAATTCTGTGATTTGATTTTTGATCTGTTATTGATTTGATTTTTGATCTGTTATTGATTTGATTATTTCAAGGGTTTTAGATAAAGATCGCCTGTTTAGCTCGAGATTTTGTGTGCGTACTTGTTTTAGTCATGTATAGTACTTGAGATATGCAAATTCAGTTCACAGAGAGTTCATATTTCTATAGATTCTGATTATCTTCTTTTTTTGGTATATAATTGATGTGAAGAATTTGTTTCTGTGCTGATGAATTTGCTATGCCAGATTCGTATTTTTGTCCTTTGTACAATATTTGGCTGAGAAATTGCGTTTTTATTGTTTAAATCTTCTTGTCACTCAGATTTTGGTCTCAATTTTTTTGTTTCATGACTAACTCATCAAACTGATTGGTTACATAAAAATTACTGAGAGTGCAAGTTTACAAGTGTGCATGTGTGTGTTAATGCTCATGTAATTAAGGTTTTATGAACCACTATAATATCTATTATGCGTGATGTTTGATATGAAATCTTGGTTCGAGGAAAAATTATTGTGTCTGTTGATTTTGATTATCCCCTTTCTTGTTTTTTGAGTGGCACGATTGTTGTAGATGATTCATTTTGCTGCTGATGAATTCTATTGTTATCTGTTCTTAGTCGGCTGATTTATTGTGATTTTATTCTTTGATCTTCTTTCCATTGAAATATTAGTATATATGATTGATCGAACCGACGAGTTATATTCAATTGTTGGACAATATGAGTGTGCATGTTTGTGTTTATGTTGCCGCAATTTCAGAAGTAATATGTTATTTTTTTTTGTAATTAAAATGATATTATGATAGAAAATTAGCTAGGTAGACTGTGTTGCAGAAATTTATTTTATGAAGAATGTTGTGGTCTGTGAGTATGTTTACATATAGAATTAGTTATATACTATGTTACCCGGACTCGGCTAAAAGTGTCCAAACTGGATACGTGATTGAGTGTCGGACTTATGTTTTTTGCTTAAAGTAAGTTTCGGAGTGTCCATACCCATGTCGGAGTGTCTAGTATCCGACACGGGTACTCGAGGCAAAATGAAGAGTCTGGGTAACATAGGTTATATATGGTATTTTCAGTAATTTAACATGTTGTCACATAGGTCATCATTTAAACTCTTTTGCAGAAAAAATATTCAAAAATTTCTATTTTATAAATTTGTGACAACAGATGGATAAATTTGGGAGGTTGAAATATAGAGGAACCTCTTACAAGCAAAGAAAAAAACGTTATTAAACACACAAATGAACCTTTTACATATCTTACTTAACTATTTACAAATGTGTTAATGAATAAATAAATGAGGCAACTTTTTCCTGTGCCCTAGTGTTGTTTATTGCCTGTATGAAGTGAAGTGCCTCTAAGTTGTAGCAGATCTCTACATACGGAGGATTCGGCAACAAAAAGATTCATCTCCTAAAAAAGGAATGAATTCAGTTTTTTGTTAGTTTCCTGTCAATATTCCATTCATACACATAAATCTGCTTAATTTTTCATTTATATTATTTGCAGGGTTGGTTTATTCCCTTATAGTTGACACTATTAAAACTACTCTCTGGATTTGCATTTTGCACCAGATATGGCTTGCCTAGTTATATTCATCTCCTGTTCTTTTTCTTAAGACGTACGTGTGGTTTGGACACCTACTGATGTAGTGACATAATTGCAACAATCATATCTTCTTACGAAAACACATAGTAAGCAATAATATGATGCAAATAGCATGAAAAAGCTCTCATTTTCGTCACATGGTTTTCTTTTTGTGTGTACAAATTCATTACTACATTTCTATTGGACTAGTTCTTGATGCTTGTCTGTGTGTTTTAGTTTTATGCTTGTTTCTAAACCTTACTCTTTTAATTTTCTGTGTGCATATTTTTGGCAATATTTTAGTGTTCATGTTAGTTTAGGCTTAAATGCTAAATCAAATGCAATATTCAGGATTATGCAATTGCGGTGTTTTACTGCCCTTTCTGGCATACAATATTTTGCCAGTTAGTTTCCATGATTGATGAAGTGAACGTCGATGATGATAATGTTCCATTTCCCTTTTCTGTCTCTGTCCCTTTTAATATATTAATATATTGTTATGATGTTATCTGTTCATGAATCTTATGACAAATGGGGCATATATAAACCCATTTTCTTACAAGAACCTGTTATGAAATTCGTAGAGATGAAACTAGAAGCAGCTCTAGAATCGCCAGCATTGTCCGTTAACGAAGAAGTGGTTGCAGAAGTTGCTCAACAATTGCCTGATGAATTGTCCCCTAAACAAGTAGCAGATGCTTTTGTGCTCCAGTACTACCATATTCTTCGTGAATATCCTGACCATGTTCATAAGTTTTACAAGGATGCTAGCATCATGTCACGTCTAGGATCTGAGGGTATGATGCTGTCAGCAAATACAGTGCAAGTAAGTTCAGGATGCTACTTTTAAGATAATGATTTTTTATTTTATTTTTTACTTTTTGTATTGAATACACCAGCTATAATTTAAGTCCAAATTCTCTATTAGTTCTAATTTTCACTAATTGGCAGAATTGTAATTTGTGAACACATAACTGCATTTTTTTTTTTTGCACTCACAATGCTCTCACATATTAATGTATAAAGTTTGCCTTCTTTTTCTAATGCAAACAGTTATGTATATATAACTGACTAAGAACCTTATAAGCCTAATGTAACGATTATAACATAAAAGAATAAAAAACACAATACCAGGGTGCACCATTATTGCACCTTTAATGTGGACACGTGCCTTTTCATTTATGTAAATTTATTTTAGCATAGAGTCCTACATTTTTTATCTTTCAATTTAAGTCGTAGAGTTACAAATATATTATCTTGTTTCAGGAAATAGATGATTCAATATTGTCCTCCACATATAAGGAGTGGGAACCTGATATGAAATCTGTGCATGCCCAAGAGTCCATATTGGGCTCGGTGATTGTTGGAGTTACAGGAAGTTTGTCTGATAAGTATAATACCAAGAGAACCTTTGCACAGACGTTCTTATTGGTTCCTCAAGAAACTGGCGGATTTTATGTCCGCAATGATTTTATGATGTTTTTGGACATGAATGATGAACCCACAGAAACAGTGTCAGTTTCCGAGGCAGTCCCAGCTTCTTTAACATCTTTATCACTCAAAGAGTCTGGTCTGTTTATGACTTTAAAGTTATTTCGTTCAAGTGATTCATGTTAATGTTTATTAAATATTCTGTAAAGCTCAATTGATACATTTCTTTTCAGATGTTCCTAGCAACGAGGAAAAGAGAAGCTCTGTGTTTGACCCAACCCCAAAGGAGGCTCTTGAAATTCTGAAGAAAGATGGCGCTCCTGGTAGTTTAAAGACGAAAAGTGAAATCTTAGTCACTAAACCTGTTGAAAATGCTCAAGAAGATGACCCTAAGAAGATATCATATGCCTCAATTGTGAGCTTATTCTTTCGATGTTCCAACTAATGCACAAAACATTTTTTAGTTCAATTTTTTTCTATTATCAATCTTCTACTAAATCTGTAGCTGGCTAAAGAAGTTTCCTTATCAACATCTGCCGATGTATCTTCACCTCCTGTCACTGTCTTGCCAAAAGCTGCACGCATGGCCCCTTCTAAAGCATCAGCGCCTCCCACCAACGGTACTTCAAGCGTAAATGGCAGCTTAAGTGCAGAAGGTAGTTTTAGTTGTTAAGTTTTCAGTGAAATTATACCTGAGTAATTATTTGACATATTGTTAGCTCCTCCTTATTCAAATGTTTGTGTCTGAAGCACCGACGGGGATTCATATCAAGAATTTAGTTCCTGACGTCACCCAGGAAGACCTTCTGAAAGCGGTCCGGAAATATGGCATTGTGAAACCACGAAGTATCCGGATCAGAGAGTATTCAGAGGTACAATGGGTTCACATACATGGCGCTTCACTGTCACAGTCACTGTGTTCAAGTTTCTAATCAGAGTATAATGTCTCTGTAATTTTATTTACAAGCTTAATATTGAATATTATATGCAGGATGGATATAGGTATGCTTTTGTGGAGTTCGAGTCTCCTATATCTGCCAGCAGGGCAGTAAAGGTATGAACTTTAACCATTTAATTCTCCTTTCTGATCTTGTTGTTTCTAGTTTAATAGCTGATTACTTGAGGATTTATTATGGACTTTATAGTGATTTTACTTTTAAATATTTTCCGAGTTTGTGATCTTCATATTGATCAAGTCTAGTGTCTAGTTAAGTAAGATATAATATATTAACTGCGACGACTATTATTTTTTTTGATCATATGTGTATTTATATCTTCTAATGTATCATTTATTAGTAATAAATGTATGAGCTCTGTCACATTCTAAAACTAATATCTCATATGTTGCATTTTTGTTTCACACCCTGCCCTTTGCTCAAACATTTCAATTCCCACATGTAAAACTGCAGGATGGTGAAATATCGATTGGGGGAAGAAAATTTGAAGTCCAATACAAACGGTTGCCTAATCAAGGTAATAAATATAAGAGGTGCTATAGTATTTCTCTGCTTTCGAACTTTCATTTGCAGATTATACTGGGAATTCACTTTTCACGCGACCTTTGGCTTATTATTTGGACATTAATACAATCAACATATTTTTGATAAAAATCCCAGACTGTTTATCAACAAGGTTGTAGGTTGCTTGTTGGCAAAAAATTTACTGTAGCATTATGCGTTCACTTTAACACATTACAAGAACAAGAGCTGCAAGAGCTGCACACTTACTGCACCCGTCACAGCCCGTCCACAAATTTTTTCCCAAGTTCATATCTATATAAAACAATGAAAAATGTAATTCACAAATTTTTTATTTATATCAACATCATATTAAGAGATGACTGATTATCTTTTAATGCAGGGGTAAACCATGGTAAGTCCGGAACTGGTGGACACAGCAATGACAATTCTTGGGGGCATGCTCTGGAAGGCTGTGGCGGAAGTAATGATGGTGAGTCTGGCAAATCAAACTGGAGGAACTCAAGTCAAAACCAACGTCATGGTGGGTCCTCTGGTGCCGCAAGGCAGAATGGCGGTTCAAGCATCCGTATGTAGCAGAAGCATGTGCTGGCCCTGTAGCTCAAGCATGATGATCTATATTCTTCTGCAAAATTTGTTTTGAGTTTTACATTAGGCATACCATCTTTGGGAAATGACTGATTTGTAGCATTTCTAGCTTAGCACAGACATGGAAAATGAATCCCAAACCCCCGCCCAACAATTGAATTAAACACACAGCAACAGTTGCATGCTTGTGTTGGCATAAGATGTGCAAGGCTTCGGAAAAAGCCTATTTGAACTTTAAAATTGCTAATTGACAGCAGGTTTGTTTAATTGGTATTCTGATTGATCTTTATGTTATTTTTGGTTGGGGTGAATGAATACGGAAGGAATGGAATGAAATTTGCATTACATTATGGACAAATGTTTATAAATTTCATTCCTTCCTCCATTCCCATGCTAAAGATCACATTCATGGCATAAATAACGCAAAATTTTCCGCAGTATACTGGGAGGTAAGATTTCTTCGTTCTGGCTTGGCCTGCAGACTGCAGTGGAAGGAGTGCATAAATATAAGATCCTGGACCTTGAGGTTTTAGAGTAACTGATTCCTTGACATGGTATCAGAGCCAGGTTGGCAGAGGACTCAGGTTCGATCCCTGCCACCCCCAATATTCTCACAACTAATACCTGGAAAGGGACACATATGCCGCATTATCGTGTGCTGTCAGATGTGCTTTGTTCATATCTTGAGTTGCGCATATTTGTTTAGAACTTCTACATATATTAGATCGGAGTGGTGGTCTGATATAAATTTGGCAAAATTCAACATCCATTTTGAAGTCTTGCGACATTTCTTTTTAAGTGTAATACGAATCTAGTGAAATTCAGTGATATATGAAGTTTTGTTTCACATTATTTTTCTGTATTGCACAAGATAATTGGTTAAAATTCAGCAATGCATGAAGTCTTGTTTCATATTATTTTTCAGTAGTGGACAAGATAATGGGTTAACATTTTGGAGGACAGACTTTATTAATTTTTCTATAAAAATATGTTTTGCATTATATTTAAATATATGAACCCTAATTAAAATTTCAAAACGCCTTAACATTCCTGCATGAGTAGAAATTTTGTCTGAATTTCCGTAAACGTTGCAGCAATGTTAATTTGTCTCATCCGAAAGTATTAGAACAGATACTGATAAAGCATATAAATCCGTATTGTCAAAAAAATCATAAATTGCAACAGATAAAATAATTTGCTAACGGTTACTGTTCTCGTACAGCGGATACCAAAAATTGGTGATAAAACAATGAGGGTTCACATTATCGTGTTGACTTGTGTCTTGGGCCTTTGATTGTCAGAATTCTAAAATGAGCGTGCTGTCTTTAATTGCGCGGTATGGTGTTTTTATGGGTTATTATTTAAATTGTTTATTTAAAATATTAATAAGATATATTATTATGATTTATTATATTATTTAATATTCTCTTCTGATAGTTTAAAATGAATATTTTGTTTGTTTAATAAAGTATCTAATAATTAGGTTAAATAGAATTTATTAAGTTTTGGTGGATGCACTCCAGGAAAAGTCAAATTTATTATTTTCGACCGACTTCGGTCGAAATTATAATTTCGCCCAGAAACAGTTGAATTTAAAATTTCGTATGGATGTCATGAATTTTTTTTAAATTCAAAGTGCGGGAAATTTCCCGGCGCATAGATATTTCGACCGGATGTTATTTTCGATCAAGTGCATGGGGGAAAATCTGGAGAGTTGTTTTCGACCGGCACTAAATTCGACTAATTAACCAGTCAAAAATAGCCGTTTTTGTTGTAGTGATGGTTAATCAATCTAATAATATCGCCTAAATGATTTGATTTGGCTTTCAACATTAAATTAAATCTAAAAAATTTAAATAAAGATGAATATCGAGTTAAATCATACCGACTATAATTTTATATAGTATATTTTTTAAAGAAAATTTTATATAGTATATTGTATATATTATATTATATAAGTTTTGATCTAAAATTCCAGAATTTTGAATAATAATGTGTGGTGACTGGTGAGGCATGCAAGGTCAAAAGTATGGTCATGTATCGTTAAATTTTCTCCCAGGTGAGTTATATATAATTATATATACGCATTTCGATTTTCTATAAAATATAATTTTATAATATTTTTCTGAAATTTAATTTTTTAATAAAAATCTAAACATCAAATATTGATGCAGAATGAGTGTTGTAAAAAACGGTAATTATCGGACTTAATCGGTGAATTCACGGAACATGGATTAATCGGTGATATTGAATTGATCGGGGATTAATCGGATTAATCAGTGATTAATCGGAGATTTAATCAGTTCGGCGAGTTATGGAACATGGATTAATCGGTGATTAATCGTGATTAATCACCGACTTTTAAAACAGAGTACAAAATAAATAATTTTAAAATGAATTTTAAAACTATACTTTAGAAACGTCTTAAAAAACATGTCAAAAAATAACATATACAATTGAATAAGACAGAGAGAGTATGGGCTTAAAGTCCAACATCCTTTATAAATATAATAAAAAATAATGTCCTAGTGATTTAGGACATTATCCAATGCATCAACTACAACAACATGTCTTATTATTAAAATAATGATATATTTGAATTATTGTTGGAGGGAAATGTAAAAGAAAATGGAGAGGGATGTGTTGAAATTGAAGAAAACTAAATTTTATTGATAAAAATAGTTTAGAGCATGGATGGTGGTGTCTCGAAAATAAAACATTTGTTGAAATCATAAAATGTCATAGTGTTTTTAGAGAGCATTGAACCATTTATTTGTTTCAAATATCTTAAATTTTAATTTAGAACATCAATTTAGGATACACATGATTTTATATTATATTTACGGAATTCAATCTTGTGTACTCCAATAAGATAAAGAAACGAAAAACATGTGTAAAAGGAGAATCGTGATTCTGGAGTAAAGTAAAATATAAGCCCGTGATTGAGGAAAAGTCATTTAAATTTGTGATAAAATATATAAATTACTAGGAAAATCTCTCTGGTTTAAAGTGATGTCAATAACTTCGGAGAAAAATATGAATCCCTGCTTGAGAAAAGAGCATTTTAAACGTGCAATAAAATATAAAATTTATTTGAGAAATCTCTTGTTTCAAATGATGTCAATAATTTCGAGGAAAAACATTAGCCCGCAAATGAGGAAAGAGTATTTAAATCTGTATCTCTCAAAAAAAAATTATTTAAATCTGCAACACAGTACAAGTTATTGTTCTAGATGATATCAATAATTTCGGAAAAAAATATAAACACGCGCTTAAGGAAAGAGCATTTCGACCTGCAACAAAATTCAAATGTTATTTGAAAAACCTGTTTTGTTTCGAATAATGTTAATAATTCGACTGTGGCCTCATATATAGGATTACAAGTTTTGCTGTGTATAGGCAAAAATTTCATGCATATCTCATAATTTGTCCTCCATTTTCAAATTCCGTATTTAGACGTTAACTAATATTGAATTTATTTAGGATTTGTCTCCTCTCACCATTACTATGGGGCCATTTGATTTAATCTGAAAAGAGTGATTTATTAATTAAAATAAAAAAATGAATTATAAGTGATAAGTGAATTTGATTTATAAGTTATTAAATATGTTTATATAATTTAATTTATAGATTAATTGAGTGTTTGTTAATTTAAACTTATAAAAAAAGATCAAATTATAAAATTCAAGAAACTGTATTAATAAATAAAATTTATTACACATTAAAAATTTAAAAATTTGATAATAAAATGTGAAGCACTAAAAAATCCAAAAAAACTAGAATTTCTGACATCCGGCTTCAATAAACTAAAACAAAACACTTCTGCTTAATTTTCAAAATAGTTTGCAAGAAGAAGAAGCAATTTAAAGTGCTAAAAAAAATTTATTTGATTTGCCAAACGTGTCTTATATATTTGTTTAAAATTGATATTATTTTTGAAACAAAAAACTGATACTTACTATTTAATAATATATATAATAAATTAAAAACCACAAACCAATCCTAGCTATTAATCTAATGGCAATTCACACATGCAATAAATTTGCACCCTACCACACATATTCCACAAAATCCATCCGTTTTTATTTGAATTTTTCTATCAATAAATTAGTTTTTTTTAATCCAAGTTCACTGTAATTTTCTACGCGTACTGTATCTTGATGTGATGTAGAGAAGCCTTAAATTTAATTTAAATTCTTTAATTTAGTAAGATTTGTAGCGGAGTAGAGGCATATTATGATATTCATGTGGGTACGTACGTCACTCAAGTAGAGAATATAATATTATCCACATATTTAGAAGAGGTTTTATATAAGTTATCACTCCCAGCCGCCTCCCTCCTCTCTTCCTCTTCCATTAGGGTTTGTCGAATAAATCGAGGGGCTTGGTGTTTTGCGGTGGAAACCTCCAACCCTTTCATTATTTATCTCTTTTTAGTCGTGATTAGGTTTATTTTGTGTGGATCTGTTGAAAGCGAGTTTGTTGATATTTTTGGTAATCTACAAAAACTGTATCGAATCTGGGACGGTGGTGATTATTGCAAGAGCTCACCTTTCACAATCAAAAATTGTTCATCATTCACGGGTTTACAATTTCGGCATGTCTATAGCTGTTATCCGGCATGTACATAGCTGAAGGCAGGTCTATAGCTGGTGTCCGGCATGTAGAATTGTAGATAGCTGTGCCACTTCTCCAATCTCGATTTATGCGATTGGTGTTTCTGAACATTGGGCTAACAATAGTTTTTATGTGATATGATCAATTGCGATTTTACTGTTTCCAGATATTTTGGTGCAATTTAGATAGCTTGGGACGTCTTTAATTTCATTTTTAGCTTTAAGAATTTTTAAATTCTATGTGTTAAACGATCAGTAAACAAATCATCTAATTGTTTTTAACATATTATTTTTTCACCACCTAGTTGTATCGACAGTTGGGGTTTGTGCCGGCTGTATTACATTCAAGTAAATGAAGTCTTCTTGCATTGTCAAGAAAAAAGTAGAGAATATAATATTACGTAATAATTTGAATAATTTGATAATCATATTTCAGTTGACAAAGATCCGAGGTGCTTAGCACACCAATCTTGAGGACAGCGACCTGATTCGTTCTGCTCCTGTGCCTGGCAGCCTGCTATCCAAGTGTAAGTGTGTAACCTACTTCAGTGTACCCAGCAGTGTATTTATGGGACAAGCCCAACCAAATTTTAGAGATTCTTTTTTATGAAGAAGTAAACAAAAATTGTAAAAATGTATAAACATTACTCCCTCCGTCCCGGTCAATAGTATACAGTGGAGGACGAAGGTGCGGCACGGATTTTAATATTTCAATATAATATAGTTCGTAAATTATTTTTAAAATTTTCTTTTTTTTATAAAAATATAACATTTATATTTTTATACAAAAAAATAAAATTTTAAAAATAAGTTATGGAACTATGTTTACAACTTACAAGAGGCTTAAAAAGCGTGTCAAGTAATGAAAAAAAAAACATATACAATTGACTGAAAAGCGTGTCAAGTAATGAAAAAAAAAACATATACAATTGACCGGGACAGAGGGGTATTGTTTTTAGGAACACATGTTTCTGATTTTTATTTGAAAATTGCACCAATCATGTTGTTAAATATCTTGATAAAATACTAATATGTTTGAATATTGTCTTGGTTGATCTGATAAAAAGATATACCTGGTAAAAAAAATATTAGCAATATGTCATTTTTTTTTAGTTTTGGCCTTTAGGACAATTCCAATCTTGGATCATCAAATTATCCAAATTTGAGATAGGTATCAAATTTTATTCCTGTGATCAAGATATAAATTCAAATACATTTATCATTATTATATTCATATATTTTGATTTTTAAACTAATTTCATTATTAATTATAATGATAACATCATTAACAACTACACAAATATAAAATGTTATAAAATAACTCGGAAAAGTAAAACGGTGCATAACAATAAATTATCGACGACTAAGTTGATAATTCAATTATTATTTAAAGTTGTAATATATTATCGTTGAATTATCTATGTTGTATTATTTTGTTTCATTTTTTTAATTTTCATGTATTCTAAAATTTTATATATTTTTAAATTTTAGTTTAAAATAATCATTATTTTAATTATATTTTAATTTTATTTAATTTTCTTTTAACAAATATTAACAAAATTATCAAATAATAATAATAAAAAGTAAAAATATTTAAGTATTAAAAATTTTTGAATGGTGATTCAAATTTAGATAAGGACTATTTACATTCAAAATTTGAATTTTAATCCATAGTGAGAATGGTTTGGGACAATAATATTACACCAAATTTGAATTTTTAAAGTTGGCCGTATATCTTGTCTGCCTATAAAAATGCAATACTAAGTTCCCAATTTCAAGTAAAGCACATAAATCTTACTGTCTCTCTAACTATGGCTGCCAGTACTATAGTCCACATTTCTCCCCTAACTATTGGTTCTCAATCCACCCTTCCGAGGCTCACTCCTGGTATAACTAAATCTGTTACTGCCTGCAAGTCTGTACTCATCAGATCCTCCATGGGAATTTCTGTTACACCAGAGCCTATTATTAGGCGATCAGGAAACTACCAGCCTTGCATGTGGGACAACAAATTTTTGCAGTCTTTAAAAAGCGATTACACGGTGAGTTTTTGATTTTCTAATATGATTATCTAGTATGTATTATGGTTCATGCACAGTACTAATGAAAACTATTTGAAATCTAAAAAGGGAGAAGGATCGAAGGAACCAGCTTCTGAATTGAAGGAAGTAGTGAGGTTCATGTTTAAGAATGTGGTTGAGCCTTTGGATCAACTTGAGTTTATTGATCACTTGCAAAGGCTTGGAGTGGCTTACCATTTCTTCGACGAAATAGAACGTGCCTTGAAGAAGATACATAGTGATGATACTAACAATGACAAATGGGAAAGGAACTTGCATGCAACTGCTCTTAGATTCAGACTTCTCAGAGAACATGGATACGATGTTTCTCAGGGTAATAATATATGTACATAGCTAGGCTCCTCTTACAATATCAGAACTATGCTATATATGCTAAAAACTGTGTGCCTTCTATTATACTTATAATTTGTGCAGAGGATTTCAAGGGGTTCACAGAAAATGAGAGATTCAAAGAATCTCTTGATGAGGATGTCAAGGGTATATTGAGTTTATACGAAGCCTCGTACTACTCTATTGAAGGAGAGTCACTGATGGAGGACGCTTGTTGCTTTGCAAGTGAAATCCTTAAGGAGCGCGTCAACAGCATTGATGATGTTGATCTAAGCATGCGAGTGAAACACGCTTTGGAACTTCCACTTCAGTGGAGAATTCCAAGATTCGAAGCTAGGTGGTACATGGATATATACGAAAGAAGTGGTGATATGATCCCAGAGGTCCTAAAATTTGCAAAGCTAGACTTCAACATCTTGCAAGCTTTAAACCAAGAAGAACTCAAAGATCTGTCAAGGTACATAAACATGCAGACTCATCTTGTTTCATTATCCTTATTATATTCTGTTTCTACGTATTCATTAGTTTTGTTTCTATTATTGTGCTTTTTTTTTTTTTGGCCAAGATTATTGTGCTTTGGAACATGATTAACATATATACATAATTATGGTGTAACTTTTGTATATGTAGGTGGTGGAATAAAACAAGCCCGGGGGATAAACTTGAGTTTGCAAGAGATCGATTGGCGGCATCCTTTTTATGGGGTGTGGGGATCACTAGTGAACCTCAACATGGTTATTGCAGATTACAGATAACTAAAGCAATTCAGATTATTTCGGTAATAGATGATGTTTATGATGTCTATGGCACAGTGGATGAACTTGAACTCTTTACTAAAGTCATTGAAAGGTTTGTGCTTTTCCTTGTGTTTTTTCTTCTAATACAACTATATATGCACTGATTACTTGGAAAACTTCAGATGGGATATAACTGCGATGAGTGAGCTTCCGGACTACATGAAGATATGCTTCCTGTCGCTTTACAACTTTATTAATGAGATGGCTTTCGACATTCTCAAAGAGCAGAACGTGGACGTGCTGGCTCCGCTGAGAAGAACAGTAATCTCCTGTGCAATCTCATTTTTCGTGTTGTACTAAAGCACTCAGCGTGGTCACACGCATGCTGAGTGCTGTGCTAAAATATGGCTATTTCGCGATTTTCAAGCTCTGCTAAACAATTCAACATGACATGTTATCGCGTTCTAATTTCACGTTTTGTTTATGTTGTAGGCCATTAATCTGTTGAAACACTACTTAGTAGAGGCGCAATGGTACCACAGTGGATACAAGCCTTCACTAGAGGAGTACTTGAACAATGCATCCACAACTATTTCAGGCCCTGTTATAGCACTTCAAAGCTACATCTGCACATCCAATCCTATAAAAAAAGAGTCCATTGAATTTATAGAGAAGATCCCAGATATTGTACGCTTAGCATCTGAGATTTTTCGACTTGCTGATGATTATGGAACTTCATCGGTATGGAATTTTGTTTTTTTTTTTTTAAAAAACCCTCTGTCTATTTTTTATCATGTTAATAATTTGTAATTATCTGCATGTGTGTAGGATGAGTTGGCCAGAGGAGATGTTCCGAAATCAATACAGTGTTACATGTCCGACACAGGTGTCTCGGAACAAGTAGCCCGAAAATACATGAAAGAATTGATGAAGAAGAAATGGGCAAAACTAATCCAGTGCCGATACTCTAAGGACTATCCTTTATCTTGGCAATTCGTTGAAATTATTCTAAATCTGGTCAGAACATCCCATTGTGTCTATAATGCTGGAAATGATGGCTTTGGTGTTGAAGATGAAGAGGCCTTGTTTTCGCTGTTTATCGACCCCATCGATATTGACTGAAATAAAGCAAGATATTATGAGCCAGCAACCAAATAAATAAGAGTGTCAAAAATAAAGCTTCTAATGCACTTGCTAGTTGCTGTTGTTATACTATTTGTCTATTATGAATCAAAGATTGTTTGCGTCTCTGTTATCCCACTTTGTGATTCTACCTGTATTACAAATGATCTGTGTGCACCATTAGATTAAGATACTTTGCTGTTCTCGCGCAAAGTACAAAATAATTTTAGCACAATCTTTCTTGATGATTCAATATAATTTGTAATTCTTCTATTATATATTTAATACTGATTATATACTTGTATTTATTATTCTAATTATAAATATATTTTATTAAAATATGACCAAAATTAGTTTTTTTATTTCGATTCTTACTTAAAAAAACATGCACATGACTAGAAGAAGAGAACGAATTTAGTCATTACATTTGGTCTAATTATTGTTGGAATATAACTGGTCTAGATCCATGGACACATAATTTTTAACATATTAATTTAATTATTCGATAATTTTCAAAGTTTATTATACTATTTGTGAATATATTATTATATATACATATATAATTAATGATATACTTGTATTTTTACTTAAATAAAAATAGATTTTAAAATATATGACAATTATTTTTTTACTTCATTTGTTGTTATTTTTATTTCAAAAACATGCCTATTATAAAATGGTACTTTCTATTTATATCTATGTTTTCATTGGATATAAGAAACTAATTATATTATTATTTGACTTTCATATTTATACTTATTCAATTATAGTATTATAATTTAATTTTATAAATAACAATAATGAGTTACTTTTTATAATTAGTAGGATCAAATCTTATTCAATTAATTTAATAATAATAATAAGTTTGACACACTCACGACATACCACTACCTCTGTACCACATACCATGTCAACCGCATTAGTCTAAAATAAACTGATGCAATATTAACTAAAAAGAAAGAAGTAAGCATTGTCAGTTTTATTTTTTTACACAATCAAGAAAAATAGAAATTATAAGAATTTCTACTTCTCGCAAACAAACACCACTTATATCTAATTTTTAATTATAGAAATGGAAATAAACAACGCTTTCAAATAATATTATTATATTTTGTAATATATATGTAATCAAAATAAAAAATACAAGCGCGCGAAATTAAATGCATAATAATAAAATATTAAACTATACTCAATATAATTTAAAAGTTATTAATAAAACCTAAATATGTGTGTGTGTTTTTTAAAACTTACGGTGCTTTCCTCGTGTGATATACAAGCATGCAAATTATTCTCTCCAACTTTATGACACATATTTCTAATTCAATTTAAAATCTTTTTTCTAAATTTATATCATAATATTAATGATATATTTTATTTAAAAGACTTAAAATAATAATTTTAATGAGCTTGCTTTAAAAAAAATAATTTTAACAAGCTTTACCTGTTAAAAAGTCAAAAACATACACCACTACCTTCGTATAATCGTATATCATTACATCATAATATCATATATCATCCTCTACATCATGCATAGTACCTTTACGCAAAGTACTTTTGGTGCACAATTGTTCTTAAATCTTACAAGCAGAAGGGATCAGATTAGCAGGTTGAACCCATTTCAAATGTGGACATTTTACACTCGTTGAACGAATAAGGCTGGCAGGCAGGCTTGAGCTAAAAAATCTGAACAATATGATGGGACTGCGTTGACCTGACTCGCCGACTTGGGTTAAGCTGTAATAAAAGAGTAAGGGGCGATTGACGGACTCATATTTTATGTAATTTATAATTTTATAACGTTATAAATAATTATGTATGTTATAATCATATATGATTTTTTTTATAAAATTTATAATTATTAATTAAAAATTCTAGTAACGTGCCCATTGAAGTTACTAAAAGGCTCTAAAATCTGAGAATTTAAGGGCGACAATTTTGGATAACAAGTCGTGTTCATGTCAGTAATTAGGACGATTTCGGGTCAAGTTAAATTCACTTAAAATTGAATAAAACTAAAACTTGAAATTATTAGAAATGAAATTTTATTTCGGGTCAATCAGGTCACTTTCAAGTTTTGTGTCGATAAATTAGGTTATAGGTTGGGTCGGGTTCGGATCAGATTTCGAGTCGTGTCAGATATTGCCGCATGGCCTTGGAAAAGTCTCTAGCTATTTTTATACTATTCTAATTATCTTCGTATAATCGATATAAAAACTTCAAAAATTATTTTATCACATATATTTATACCCCACTGTGTCACATAATTTAAATATACTAAATATATTTCATTCTTTATTTTCAATATTTCATATAAAAATATTTAAATATAAAAGTTTCACCAACAACAAAAAATTAAAACAATAATGATACTATATTTATAAAAAATCCCTCTTCCCCGTTATAAACCCCAATGAAACGAGAAACACGGAATAATGACGAAAGGAATTCATAACCCAGAAAGGTGTGATATTTCTAAAAAGCAAATGCAAACAGTCAAGTCGCTGTGTCAGTCAAGTCCACCAGTTTTCCAGGTCCTGAATGACCTGACAAAAATATTATTTCCGTTTCGAACAGCCCCTAAAAAGATGACACATTTTCGCAGTAACGTTTGCCCAATGCCAATAGACAATAGTCGAATTTTTTCCCAACACGCAAGCGAGGGCTCCCTCACATTACTGACTACCTTAAATTAAAAACTTACAAATCTAATATAATATAATATTTTATTATGATATAATAGAATATAATATAATATAATAATATATCAAATAATATTATATTATTTCAAATAATATAATGTAATATATCAAATGATATTATATTATAATATAATACATCAAAATAATAATATTATAATAAATTTTGATATTATAATATTATTTAATATTATATAATACTCCCTCCGTCCCAGCAGATTCTTTACAGTTTCCTGTTTGGGATGTCCCATCCAATTCTTTACATTTCAAAACTTACCAAAAATAGTAAATGGGTCCCACCCCTTCCCAACTTTTCTTCCCTTTTCACACTACTTTTACTCCACTAACTCTCTTTTATACATTAAAAATTAATGGGCTCCACCACTTCACCCACTTTTCTTTCTCTTTCCCACTACTTTATACATATTTCTTAATCTCCGTGCCCAAACCAAACGTAAAGAATTGGCTGGGACGGAGGGAGTACTATTTTAATATAATATTATTTTCATACAAAGTTATAAGAGTTTGTTAAAAGATGTTTTTGAGAAGAAAAGAGGTGGGTACCAATTAGGGGTGTACGCGGGCCGGGTTGGTCCGGTTTAGGTTTTTTATTGACCCAACTTATTAAATTCGGTTTGCTACTTTTCGAACCCAACCCATTAAAATTAATTTATAATCTAACCCAATTTGTCATAATTCGGGTTGGGTTGGGTTGGGTTGGTTCGGTTTGACGGGATACTAACTATTAAATCATATATTTTGCAGTTTTAAAATTGCTACACAACCTACAAATTATAGAGCATTAAAACAAGCACGAACTTTTAAAAGATAGTAGCTTCACTATTGAACTCTCAAAAGGCAAGCAGACGAATGACAAAGGTGCAAGAAAGATATTTTAAAAGAAACTCGAGGAAATATACTAATGTTATAATTCAGTTTTATCACATTAATGTAATAATTTCAATTGGGTAGTTATATTTTACATATATACAATTTTGTTAGGTATATATATTATATATATAATGTATTCTTATTAAAATACCCTCGGGTTGGGTTGGGTTGGCCAAATAAAATCTAAAACCATTCCCAACCCATTAAAATCGGGTTGGAGTCGATTCAATCCAATTAAAGAATGGTTTAAAATTTTCGGTTTGGTTCGGCCGAAAATGGGGCCGGTTTGGATCGGTTTAAACGGCTTGGACAACCCGTGTACACCCCTGTTACCAATTATTCTCAATTTTGTCCGCCCATGTGAAGGTCGGACAAAACAAATGCATGTTGTCAACTCTTGGAATCAATTTGAGAAACTGTCCCTATTCTGTCCGCCTGTGTGAGGGTCGAACGAAAATGGCTAGTAGTGTCCGTCTGAGAACCCTGATTTAGGGTGGTCATTCGAAAAATTAGGTGGTTAGTTATGAAAAATTTGGTTCAGGGTGGTCAGAAAAGTGAAGGAGCCCACAAACGAGCAACCACACCGCACTAGTAAATCAATAATAGCATAGAGATATCACTTGCACGAGCATTTTGTTAGGTTAACCAAAAATCGTACCGAATAATCGAATTTTTTTTCGATCAACCAAATTATATATTCTGGTTCGGTTTTTGATAGCAGAAATTTTGAAATTCAATTTAACCGCGGTAACCGAAAAATAACGATTAACCGAATTTTTAATATCTAATATTATATTATTAGTATTAATAATATATACTATCAGTTATTGATAGATAATGGGCATGTTTGGTTGAGAGAAGCAGAAGCTGTTTCTGGCTTTGCTTCTCTTGACCCGTTTGTGTAAAGAAGTAGAAGCACTTTTAAGAAGCTGAGAATACTAGCTTCTCTCTCAGCTTCTGCTTCTTTTCCAAACACTTTATTAACTTATTTACTTCTCACTTTTACTCCACTTCTTTACCATAAGTAAGAAGTCACTTTTTTTAAGCTAACTCAAACGGCCCCAATGTCTTACCTTTTATAGTGGTTACTAGTTTATGTATTATAGAATAAAGTGTTAATCCACCGGCTTCACTTGCAAACACTCTTCAGTAGTTTCATTTGCAATTCACTATGCTAAGATTACTATTAAAAGACAAAGCAATGCATGAGAGCCACTAGACAATTTCTACCACTAGTATTTTGCTTAATTTTGGACAAGATTACTACCGTCTACCGGTGGACAAAGCAATGCATGAGAGCTCGAACTTGTGTTTTCACTTTGCTAATATTACTACCAGTAGACAATTTATACCGTCAGTATTTGCTTAGTTTTGGATAAGTGAATTATTAGTTCTATAAGAATGCATATAACTTTGAATTTGTATTATTCTTATCAACTATCATCTGCAGAAGATATCAGCGGTATTTAAATTTCGGCTATTAATTTCGGTTTTCAGTAATAGCTGAAATAATAATTTGATTTCGGTTACAAATTGGGAAAAAAAAATTCGGTTCAGTTTTTAAAAATTCGGTTCAGTTTTTGGTAGCTTTTCTACTTATTTCGGTTCCGATTAACGAGAAAATTTTCAGTTTCGGTTAACCGAATGCTCACTACTATATTACAATAGCAACTTCATGAAATCCTAAACCAAATTTTCATCCAGGTAAATTCTAAAAGAATCTGATGAGCAATATCAATTTTGCTTCTCTGAAAAAACAGAGATACTTCTATAGTCATTGCCAACAGAAATACTTTTGCTTTAAAAACTAATATATCTTTTCATGCTTCCCAATCTCGAGGCGGCAAGGGAATATGGCATGGGTAAGTAAAACCCGAACCACATGAACATCATTCCCAGCAAGTGTCATTGATTGGATCACAATCATAACAACAGTCGTCTCATTACACTAATGCTAGTAACCATTAATCTGAGGCCTTGACTGGGGACCAGTGAGTCGAGAAAAGGGAATTTGGCCACGGCCAGGAATGCCTCTCTGTCCAGACAACCGATCAGCTGTCTTTGGATCAGAGACTGATCTCGAGAAGGCTTGGGCTAGCTCAACTGCCGAAGCTGCTTTCCCATAACGTAGTCCAGTAGGTGACGACGGCTGCTCAACAGGCTTCCGCCAGGTTTCTGGTGATGGTGCCCTCTCCTGTGGTGGCTTGTTTTTCTCAAGGTCCCTGCTACTTCTTTGATTCTCACTACGCCAATTCTTCCTTTGCATATCTGACTTCTCAACATCGCCACGAAGAACTCGCCTATCAATATTCTTTCCATTCTTGTAATCAAGAGGGGTATTTTCAGCTTTCCCATTGTAACGAACCGGCAATATCTCACCTCTGGGCACATCTCGCTTTCCACTAAAAGAAACAATATACATAAAACATTTTGTCAACCAACATATCAAAGCCTAGAACCACAGAGTTGGACTTGAACTAGAAAATGTTTAAAATTAAGTATGCTACCAAGCTAGTACTGGACTTGAACTAACCATACCTATTTAAAGGAGGAACCTGATCATAATTATTAGAATCAACATCATAAATGCCTCTCTCTTTCAAAACCTGCAAGAAGAATCAGCGCCTCAACAAGTCAATCAGGAAACTTGAAACATGATTGGAAAAAATTTAAAACTAGTATAGTTCAGCTCAACTACTTCAAAACCAATCCTCGCGTCTCTTCTCTGTCTAATTATTTTTTATAATAATTATGTTCCTTTTAATAAAAATAACAATTAATCAATTACTTGAGCAGAAATAAGAGAGAGATATTGCTGGTAAAGATCATAGTTTTATAATAATTCAATTACTCATCAAATACGTACACCTGCCACTGCAGGATCGACCACTTACCAGTTCTCTCGGACGAGCGCCACCAAACAATGTGTTCCTGCAACATGATGAGAAACTATTAAAGGGAAGGGCAAAACAATAGTATAATTGGCATGCTAGCGGGATAGAAAATCTGGGTATAGGTATCATATGGGCCCAATGCTCATTTGGCTTTAATTTCTAACAAGGATGAAAAAAATCAACCAAGTGACAAAAATCTACCAATTTGTCAGCTGTGTGATACATGCACCTCATATACTTCTTGGTCTTAAAACTGTCGCACGAGAAAAGCTTGATATTACTATTGGGAATTGCTCATTCCCCTTTTTAGATCTAAAGCATGCATATATTTATCATAAGTAATTTTGACATGGCTTATTGCCACCAGGAACCAGCTTCTTAGAATTTTAGATAAAAAAGTCATACAATTTCAAATATGAAGTACTATTAATATATTGTCGAAGTGCAAACGCAAAGTAACGTTACCTGGAAAAAAATCTACTCATGAGATCACATGCCAAATTTGCACGACAAAATTAGCATCGCAAAGAGATGACTAATCCGGATACCAATCATTTAGCAATAAAGCTAAACAGAACTAACAGGGCCCACCATATTTGTTAACACATAAAGGTGATGCTAGGCGCTAGTCCACTGCCTAACCAACTAGGCGGTTAGGCACCTGCCTAGGCAGCCATTAGGTGGTTTATACATTTAACTATATACGGTGTAATTTTTAATATGCATATATTTTAATGTTAAACTAAACAGAAAAAGTGTAGTTATACTACTAAAATATTGCACACAAAATACAAAACATGTCTATACTATACATATATGTATGTGGGGTTTGTAGAGATTAAAAGAAAAAACCAATAATAGAATAACCTGATAAAATACTTTCGAATGATATCATTGGCACGAGATGATTCTTTCCTCTTCACAACATTGTAGACTGTTTTACTTTTGACAGTTTTATTGTTGGCAACACAACAATATTCTTTATAACTAATTTATGGTTGGACCAGGTCAAAAATATATTGGGCTGGGTAAAAACGAAATTGGGCGTAAATTAGACAAACTAAACACTAGGCATAGCCGATGCCGTGGAAACTAAGGCGGGTGGGACGCCTAGCCAATTTTTTGTCGCCTAGGCGACACCTAGACAACTATGGGCCACACTTCTGAAAAGATAATTGTTCTTTCCACATAACTAGAGTAAAGTCATATACTTATACAATTTTAATGAGACATCAAGTACACAGATGTTACTCGTTACTCTACAATGGAGCGAAAACTATAGAAAAGATTTTAGTTCATCCAATGGAGCGAGAACTATAGAAAAGATTTTAGTTCATCAGTATAAAATATCTTTCCTTTCTGACAAAAAAGAAGAAGTTTTTTACTCCAGAATTGGAATCAAAACAGAACATACATATACTGGCCTCAGTCTCATGTTGCTATTAGTCATCGTCTAAATTATTGAAACTGGCTAAGATATATTGACATGGGTTATAAGAATAGTTTACAAACCTTTTTGTTTCAATGTTTCTTTCGAATTGATCCAGAGGCTGCATACGGGGCTTCAAGTTGAGTTTTGGACGATCTTGTACCCCCCTAACACTATCAGGGTCTGACTTGAGGGTATTAACCCTTTCATATGCTTCATTAACATGAGACTGAGCACCAGGGTCTCTAGGCTTTTGACTAGACTGCACAGAGAGTGAGAAAGGATTAAGTGAGCATACAAAAAGACAAAACTGAGACAGATAAAGACTTGTGTCTCTAGTTATACCTGCTTATAGTTAGTCGGAGGAGCCTCCACTGTTTCTGAAGGTCTAGAGTTCGGAAGTAGATTCATTTTAGGCCTCTCAGATAAAAATTCTGGGTGCACTGTTTGTTGCAATTCTGCTCTAACAAAATTTCCAACAACCCAAGATGGTTGATGCCCCTCATCATAAATCCGGTTCTCCTGTACATCTGTGTAAATAGGTGACACTGCCCTCTCATAGACCGGCAAAGTCCTGCCCCCAGCATTGATCCAATCATCAACAATCAAACTCTTTTCTATCTGTCTCACCAAAACTGCTTCATGCGAGTTTCTCCCACCTAGCACATCCACGTTATCAAACACATGCCCATCTAACATACCATACCCTTTATACTGTGTCTCAGTCTGCGTCTCAGGATGCTTAATAACCTCGATATCAACCCGATTACCCTCCGACAACAGCTTAGACTGCCACCTTCCCGACGACACCTTCTCAAGCGCACTAGCATGTGCTAACTTCGTAGCTACATCCATAGCCGACCAAGAACCCACACCCAGATCCTTCCCCACAACTTCCCTCCTCACCGTCCACGGATTACCCCCCACCCTACTCACTTCTTCCTCAGCCCAACACCCACTCAACCCAGGATTCGTAATCGGCCTACTCTCCCTTACAAACTCCAGCCCACTATCCACTCCACCAACCAAACCACCCCGAATACTCTCATCACTAACCGTCCTCCGAGGACCCGAAACCCCATCCAACGGAGTCCGCTCATCCTCATCAAAATTCCTCCCAATGTGACTACCACCACTCAAAAAACTGCCCTTATCATTAAACCCCCTAACTGAACCCGCAGACCCCGGCCTCAATCTATAATCACCCCTCCCCATCACCTTCCCCCACGCATTCGGCCTATCCAACCCGACCCGATCGGACTGCCTCACAATCCTAATCACACACAAACAAACACAAATTCACATCGATCACACCCAACACATCTACATACACTAATTAATCACATAAAGTGAATATTAATGAAATCAATTACGCAAAAAATCAATCAAACACACAAAACATATATATAAATGTATGTATATGTTGATATACTTACATGCCAGGAGCAGAGGGGAGGGGGAGATCAGAAGGAATAGAGCCGCCGTGAAAATCTTTGAGAGTCATTGTTGCTTTCTTCTTCGCCATTTGTGCGTAACTGATCTGTATGTATATGTGTATGTATTATATACAATCGAATAAGAAGAAGAACAAGGGGAAATAATAAAGCGAACCAGTCACGAGTACATATGTTCTAACGAATCTATTTCGAATGAATTCTCTCTCTCAGCACCGCCACCAGACAGAGTTCGTACGGTGCCGTTTTGACGTGCTGTTAATATCAATTATCTTCGCTGGTTTTATATTAATCACCGAAGGTACTTAATCAGAAATTAATCAAGTTAGATTAAAAATTTCTTTCAAAAAAAAAAAAGTTAGATTAAAAATATTTGATATAGTTTCGTTTATTATAGTATGATAATTTATAGTGATTAGTCAGTTTTTTAAAAATAGAATCGGAAAGGCATCTTGCATGGGATCAATCGGATATTAATATAGAATTAAAAATTATTAGAATCATAAGTGAAAAAAATTGGATATTTTTATATAAAGACGCGATTAGATTTATCATATTGATCGGGTGAACAATGACAATTTTTTGAAGTTACATTTTCATTATTTTAAGGTTAAATTGGAATGGAAAAGGACGCAATTCATGATTTTTAGCAAAGCTAATTTTGTTACAAATAATTTTGAAGTCACATAACAAACCAACGACAAATGAATTAGTGATAATGATACGGGAATTCAGACTATTAGTGTTAGTAATATATGTGAATTCAAAGTATTTTGAGTTTAATTTTAGCCCGTGTTTTATGATTTTTGTCTTTCTGTTCAAATTATTTATCTGCATGACAAAAATGAATTGAGAAAATAAAAATTATTATATAAATTCAAGATTTTCGATGTATCAAAAAACATGTTTAGATAATTTGTTGATTTTATCATATAGAAGATGATCACTTAAAATTTTGATATTACATCACTTATTTATTTGATTTGAAATTTGTAATATGCTTATATATATTAGGTCTTTTATCACGAGTCGTACGTCTTTTATCATGGTCATCGATGACTCATGAAGAAATTTAGAGACTTATATTCATCATCTGCAAGTTCTAATCTCAAAAACTTAGAATAAATAACGAGCGTTGAAGTTTTGATAATTTTTTTTTTGATAATCTACGGTACCCTTTGCAATTAGTTAATATATTGGGATAAAAAATTCATTTAATATTATATAATTTATGCCCTTTTTTATAACAATTTGTGTTTATTTTTTGAATTGTGTGTTCTCTTTTCCAATACAATCGCCCTCAGACATTCTGAGAGTCATGATTACTTTCTTCTTCGCTATCTGTGTATAATCAATTTGTATATATAGGTGTATATGTGTATATATACGCGTGAGTTCGCATATAATTAGAATTCTCACGTGTCAACAAACAATAATTTAGAGTAAACATCGTAACTAAAAATTATAGAATATTTACAATTTTTTTTGTTACATTAAATGATCCAGAAGATATAATCACAAATTTTGCTACCTTCGGAAGTCGAACCTGTAATCAAGAGAATGCAAGTCCCCTCTTTTAACTAGCTTAACCAACTCTTGCGGGCAATATTTACAAAATTATCTCATATAATGAAACATTTTCCTTAGTATGTTTGTCGAAAGTTAAAAAATAATTGACTAAAATAATATAATATATTAAATATGTAAAATTTGCTCAACAAATGGTATTAGATATATTGAATGATTTTTGTTTAAATAATATATTATTATTTTAAATTATTATGGATAAAACATATCAATTGAATATGATAATAAACTTTCTTATAGTTTTTATTTATAATAGCGTTTATTTATTAGTTTGGAGATTCTCTAGCATTGTTTTGCTAAAGTTTTTTGGGTAGCTCATACTTTCCAATTATAGTTCTGCAACACAAACACTTAATGATATTAGGAAAATTTCACACGTGTAAAAGAGTTTTCGAAAGATATATAAATGACTAATTTATTAAAATATCTCATTAATGAATTTACCAAGTTCACTCGAGACGTATGCGTTAGGGTCTCTATAGAACTAGGTTTACCACAGGACTCCCCGTCTTTATGAATATAATATGCTTTAGCGTTTAGCATCTGTTCGTCTTCTGGAGTGTATCAAGCAGCGTTTTCTCGATCAAAAACCAAAAAAACAGCTTCTCGATCGGGTAATCAGTTTCTTAATAATGTTTGATTCCTGTTGATCAAGATTGTCATTGTTGAAAAAGTAAATTTAAAACTATAAGTTCCGTATCCAAATTTTGTTCTTTTAGGTTGTCCATTCCTGTAGTAAACAGTACTTTAATTCATGAATCAAGATTTTTTGTTCAACGTACGAATTACTTTTGATTAAGTTATGTCCATGGATTGTGTTTCTCTAACATTGGTATTGATATGAATATAATTGTTTTTGGTTTTTTGTTAAGTTATGCAATAGTACAAATGTTTACAAGTTCCTTGACTATTGCATGCATAATGTTGCAGAACATTTTTCAATTGTTCATCTTTCATGTTGATCATGGCTAAGAAGAAACAAAGTGAATCTGTTGCAACCAAAAGTACTATGGTTCTAAGGCCACGAACACCAGCTGCTGGGAAGAAAGGTACAATGGTTCTAAGGCCACGAATACCAGCTGCTGGGGAGGAAAAAATAGAAGGAAAAGCTAAGGGAAAGAAGACGATAGGTAGAGGAGTGATACGGATTGCTGATTCTGGAAAATGTGAGATCTCTAGGAAGAGAAGGGGTCAGGCATATGAGAATAACTCACAAACCGCTGAAAAAATGGTGAGAAGAGTGAAAGGTATAAACAAGAATTTTAAAGAGACTCCCCTTAGTATTCAAAGTCCTGAGCCGAAGAAAAACATTCACACAACCGGAAGTAGTATGGTTTTAAGGCCGCGAACTCTGAAGGCCAGAGCAGAGTTGGCTGTCAAAGTGGATGAAAAGACCAAGAGGAAGATTTCTATGCAAGTTAATAAAAAGAACGATGGAAAGAAGACTGTGGCGACTGGAAAGAATAAGATTGGCAATGCCATAAAAATTGGCACTTCTGCAAAGAGAAAACTTGCGGCTGACAAGGGGAACACTGAAATTGCCGGAGTAACACACAAAAGAAATCAACGTGTGAAGAGAAAGAAGACTAATATTGTTGTCACTAATTCAGTGTTCCCACCTGAATTGATTATGGAGATATTGAGCTGGTTGCCATTGAAGTTCTTTGGCTCACCTATGGTTGTATGCAGGGAATGGTATGCTTCGATCCAAGATCGGCATTTCATAGAAAATCAAATGAACAGGAATTATGACTATACTGAATCCAAGGCCAGAGAGGGTTATAATGTTGTCTATTCTTGTGATGGCCTGAAACTTGAGGAGAATACATCCACAAAGAAGTATTGCATTCGCAACCCTGACACCAAACAATTCCTTGAATTACCTGATCCACCCAGTGGTAGCTATGTTATAATGTTCGTGTACGTTCCTCTTACACTTAACTATAAGGCTGTCTCAATATATGCTGAAGCAAACAACATTCAGTGTTGTGATTTGTCTGTTGGAAATGATGAGTTGTCATGGAGACTTCTTAAAATGCCATCTACAGGCTATCTTGAGAAAAAGAGAAAGAGATTTTCAATAATTCCAACTAACGATGTTGTTCACTGTGTTCGTGTTTTTGGGAGCGATGATGACATGGTTGAAGAAGTAGTATCTCTTGATTTAGGAACTGAGAAGTTTACTGTCACAAATTTGCCAAAAGGTCAGTACAAAAACTGGAAAAAGGTTTGGACTATAAATTTCAAGGGTAAACTAGCTTTACTTGATATAATAGGAAGTGAACTTTGTGTATTGGTGCTAGAAAATTACAAAAAACAGAAATGGGGCAAAAAGGAACCTTTAGTTCCATTGGAATTGATGAAGACACTCGAAGATGAGCATGGCACAATTTTTCCTTATACTGTTGATGAATCTGACACATTGTGGTTCTGGGTGAAAGATGCGAAGAAGTACATTTCTTATGATATTAAAACTAAATATATTTGTTTTGAGCATGCTTATGTACATAGCCTTGTACGCTTGAAAGGGATGCAACCAGAATAGAAGATGCCCACACCGGTGGCTCGGCAACTCATGACTCCACCTCAGAGGTATTGATCTATATATGATATTTTTAATGTATCTGGTTTCTCTTTATAGGTACTAGCACTGACTTTGTAATTTAAAGCATAAGATCCACGGCCTCTGTTTTTTTCCTCATAATAACCATATTGTCAACTTGTAATCTTATCATTCTGCTTTCTGATTTTGGTTACAAGTTTTGGTTTGCTCTTAACTATATGCGTAAATTAATTGTATTACAAGTTGGCATATCAAATTTTAATGTATTATAAGATTATAATTTGCAGCGTTTTCCTAAATCTATATGCTGGATGCAGCTTCTTGGTAATACACAAGAACATTTTATATCTGGTTTGTTAGCATTACACTAGGTTAAATCAGATTTGGTGGAAAAAAGTGTTTTTTTTCCTGCTGCCTTTTAGAAATTGTATTGATTAAAGAGTATATGATGGTATATATCTTTACTGTGTCCTCAACGTGACTAATAAATTCTGTTGATTGTATCTTGCAGAACAGGTATATCTGGTAATTACGGGCCATCAGATTTCTTTCATATTATCTTGATCCTTTAAAGCTTTGGTGTTGGAGAATTGAGAGACTGCAACTAAGGACCAAAATAAAATTTCCAGACCAGTACATATAGGTCCAGGATATGCAAACATATAACATTTACTCGGTTTTGGTTGATTTTTATGTGTCCTGGACAGGCTTTTACATGCGGTAAAAATATGCCAGTAAAGATATGCCAGTAACTTTATATTCCCAGAAATCTTTTCTTTATATGATATTACGTATTCAAATAAAGTCTGTCAACGGTGATCTTCACAGCAACGGTCGAGAAGTTTTTTCCCTGTATCAATCTCCACATGTTTTTCTGTTATAATGCTATGCTTCATTATTTTTGCTCGATTACTAGTTGATCGTGTGTAAAGAATACAGAGTACGACAGATATCCTTGGCAGTCGTAAAGCTCTCTTTTGCTAGCTCATAGCTAAATTGTCCTTCACGATTTGTACCTCGGACCCATAAAAAAACGAACAAGCAACCTTAGGATGCCGACCTATTTTGCAGATTTGATAGCTATGCCCAGATTTTGTGGGGGAAAAAGAACTCCTAATCTGTTTTATGTTAATAAAAATATAGAAATAAAAAATATGTTTAGATAATTATAAAATCATGTTATTTTGTGTTATATACTTATATAATAACTCTCATAGAGACCTATTTATGAGCATTTCTTTTAGAAATTAGTTAAGTGTTCAGTTGAAAATTTTATAATATCTTTAATCTATAATATATGATTTCTTAATACATCAAAATAAAAAGGTATTTTGTATATTACAAGAGTTCAACTTCAAAACAAAAAAAATTGTAATAAATAAAATTTAAAATAGCAAATATTAATGATATTTATAAATATTTTATTTTAGGATTTTATCTTCATTTAGATGAGTTGGAACATAATGTATATAGGCCTCTTAGTTATCACATTTTTCGGATAAGTTATCACTGCTATTTAGATGATTCGGATGAGTCAAAAGATAATTACAAACAGCATATCTTATATTTTAGATTGGTGTATATATAATAATGTAAATCTAGTTTAGTACCGGAACAAATATCACGATTAAGCTATCTCTGTTACGGGAGAAATCTCAAGTTTGAAAGCTAATATTGTCTTGTGAAAACGAAGTGTGCGGGTAGACGATTTCTCTTGACATCTCTCACTTGATCAGTAAGTGCTGCATGAAACTTAAACTAATTAAGCCGTATGTATTATTATTGCATTGATCTATAATCTTGTTACTAGCTATTAGTTTCCATAGGATAATTGTTTATACTAGTATATATTGGTTGTCTACTGCTTGTGTTTTTAACTTCTTATTCAAATCAAATCAGAGTACAAATAGAATTCCTCATTCTTTAAAATTATTATTAAAATCGTGATTTGGTAGATGCAACTGATTTCTAATGACAATATTTGAGTTGTTATTACAAATTCTCGATAACCAGCAAGAGGTTGTGGTGGTTCGAACAAAGAGTGGAAACAATCTGCATTTTCTAGCTGAGTGTTGTGTTAATATTAACTCCAAACATCATCTAATTTGACTCGTCACTGGCTATCTGTGCAGGTTATAATTTGTGGCTTTAGAAAATGTGTTCTATCTTTTTCTAGTGGTTTCTCAGTTTAATCAATTAATCTTGCTTATCAAATCACATACTATATATCTTGCAGAACAGATAAATCTGATATACATGGGCAACATTAATTCTGCCTCTAGGCGTAAAGCTTTGGCATTGAAACATAGCAAGAGAAAGACGACTACGACTAATATTGTTGTCACAGATTCAATCTTCCCACCTGAAATTATCATCGAGATATTAAGCTGGGTAGAAATAGAATGCCATGGTACACTTATGCTTGTATGCAAGCATTGGAATGCTTTGATACAAGATCGCCACTTCATGGAAAAGCATATGAGCCGTGCTCAGAGAACCGTGAGAAAGTTTGTCTACTATTATAAACCTGATGTTAAAACTAACAGAGCTGAAGAAATTGTTCTGCGCAGGTATTATAGGTATGTGTATGCTTGTGATGGCCTGTACCTTCTGAAGAATGTCATCACAAAGAAGTATTGCATTCGCAACCCATTCACTAAACAAGCTCTTGAGTTACCAGATCCACACGAGGGTATCCGTGGTATTGTCTTCTCTTACGTCCCTTCTACAAGCAATTATAAATTTGTGTCAGTATATGATGATGAAAGGGGCACTGAATGTTGCGAGGTTCTTTCTGTTGGAAGTGATGAGTTATCTTCCTGGAGAGTCCTCAAAATGCCTAAAAGAGATTATCTTAAAAAACAGAGAAAGAAGTTTTCTGTAGTGTCAACGGGTGATGCTGTCCACTGTGTTCGTGTAATTGCACGTGGCGCTGTTATGGTTGAAGAAGTGATATCGCTTGATCTAGGAACTGAGAAGTTTACTGTCACAAATATTCCAAGTGGTCTATACGAAAGCTGGGAGAAGGTTTGGCCTTTAAATTTCATGGGTAAGCTTGTTTTGGTTGATAGAATGGGAGCGGATCTTTGTGTGTTGGAGCTCGAAGATTACAAAAAACAGAAATGGGGCAAAAGGAAGACCTTAATTCCATCAGCTTCGATGAAGGCCCTGGAAGATGAGCATGGCACAGTTTTTCCTTATTCTTTCGACTTTCAACTGGCAGAGGTGTTCTGGTTTTGGGTGAAAGACACGATGTTCATTTCTTATGATCTCAGAACTAGAGAAGAGAACGAATTGGAACGCCTAGAGAAAGAAGGTTGTGAAACAATGCATCCACTCCAACACAGCCTTGTGCATTTGGAGGGCATGCAACCAGAAGAGAACCAGAGAAGACATCCACACAGTCCCTGGCACTGACTGCTAATAAACCTTGTTATTTTTCATGAAATTTTGTTTGTCTGTTCTTGTTTCATTCCTTGTAGCACGACCTTTGTGATTTTGCATTTTATGCGAAAACCTTTTACTCTCATTCGGTGATGAACAATATTTACTTCTTAAAAGTACATTACGGTTTACTCCCTCCGTCCCATTTTAGTTGTCACATTTGGTTTTGTGTCGGTCAAATTGACCCATGTTTGACTGCAATTTATTAATATTTTATCAATTGAAAAAATAAAAAAAATATGTCACCGGAAATAACTTTTAATCTACTTTAAGATGTAATTTTCAGATTTTTGAAATAATGAAGGAGTGACTTGTAATCTTTGGTCAAAAATTAGTCAATTTGACCAACAAAAAAGGAAATGTGACAACTAAAATGGGACGGAGGGAGTAGATTATTAGTTTTGAAATATAATTCGTTTGATTTTTTTAACATATATTTTTAAATTTTTTGAACCGCATATTTAAATTTGGTATTTTAATTTTTTTCTAAATTATAATATTAATTATACATTTTTATTAAAAAATTGAAATAATAACTTTTACCATACTTCAAAAAAATATTTTATGTGACAAAAGATTAAACTGACTTATATTTCAGGGGTATTACTGTAATAATGATGGGCATCGAATTGGAAGAAAAATAATAATAATAAATATTAATAATGAAGTCACAGAATTTGATCGATCGCTCGATTCGTATGCATCCGGCCTCCGGGGTCTCTACTCTATAGAATTAGGTTTGCCAGAAGACTATCAAAAGCTTGAGCGTCTCGCATCCGTTTCTCTCCTGGAGTATACGCTGCAGGGTTTTTCGATCCGAAACCTAAATCACCTGCTAATTATTTTTTAATCAGGTGGGATTTTTTCATTCAAGAGTATCATATAAGAAAATATTTTTGAAACTGGAAGTTTCATCTCCAAAATTTGTTTCTAGGTCTTGTATTCCTTGTCGTACATAGTTAATTTAGATCATATTCTGTAAAAGTACTTGTGTTTGTCCAACATAGTATTGATACATGTTCTTGGTTTTTTTGCTATGATATGCAATAGTATGAATGTTTACAAGTCTTGACTATTCCATATATATTGCAGAACATTCGTCGATTGTTGACCGTTTATTTTAGTCATGGCTAAAAAGAAACAAAGTGAATCTATTGCAATCAAAAGTACTATGGTTCTAAGGCCACGGAAATTAATTGCTGATAGGGAGGAAAAAGTACGAGGGAAAGGAAACAAGACTGTAGGAAGCGGAATGACGAAGAAGACTATTCGAAGTCCTAAGCCAGAGAAAAACATTAATGCAACCGGAAGTACTATGGTTCTCAGGCCACGAAAACAAACTGAGGAAAAAATAGAAGTAAAGGGAAAGAAGACTGTAGGAAGCGGAATGACACGGATTGTTGATTCTGGGATAGGTAAAATTGGTAGAAAGAGAAAAGTTATGGCATATGAGAGTAATTCAAAAACTGCTGAAAATGTTGTGAAAAGAGTTAAAGCCATGAACAAGAACATTAAAGAGACATCACCCACTGTTCGAAGGCCTAAGCCAGAGAAAACCATTCATACAACTGGAAGAACTATGGTTTTAAGGCCGCGAACTCCGAAAGCCAAAGTAGAGATGCCTGTCAAGAAGAATGAAAAGACCAAAGGGAAGATGTCCGTGGAAGTTAATAAAAAGGTTGGTGGAAAGAAGAAGACTGTGGCAACTGGGAAGATAAAGATTGGCAATGCTGTAAAAATTGGAACTTATGCAAAGAGAAAACTTGCAGCAGATAAGGGGGACATAAAAGTTGGTAGAAGTATAACCCACAAAAACAATCAGCTTGTGAAGAGAAAGAAGACTGATAATGTGGTCACTAAATCAATATTCCCAGCTGAAATTATCATGGAGATATTGAGCTGGTTGCCAGTAAAGTTCTTCGGCACACCTATGATTGTATGCAAGCAATGGTATGCTTTAATTCAAGATCGGCACTTCATAGAAAAGCAGATGAGCAGAAATTTTAGCTATACTGAATCCCGGGTAAGACAAGGGTATAAGAAAGTCTGTTCTTGTCAAGGCCTGAGACTTGAGAGGAATACATCCACAAAGAGGTATTGCATCCGTAACCCTAACACCAAACAATTTCTTGAATTACCGGATCCACCCACTGGTAAATTTGATATAATCTTCCGCTACGTTCCTCCTACATGTAACTATAAAATTGTCTTGATATATGATAAAAACAACATTCGATGTTGTGATTTGTCTGTTGGAAATGATGAGTTGTCGTGGAGACTTCTCAAAATGCCTACTAGAGATTATCTTAAAAGGAATATAAAAATATTTTCTACAAATTTATTCCGTGAGGTTGTTCACTGTGTTCGTGTATTTGCAAGCGGTGATGACATGTTTGAAGAAGTAGTGTCTCTTGATTTAGGAACTGAGCAGCACAAAGTTGCCAGAAGGTCAATACAAAAACTGGGAAAATGTTTGGATTATAAATTATAAAGGGAAATTAGCTTTAGTTGATATAATAGGAGATCAACTCTATGTATTGGTGCTAGAAAATTACAAAAAACAGAAATGGGGCAAAAAAGAACCTTTAGTTTCGCTGGAATTGATGAAGAAACTAGAAGTTGAGCACGGCACAATGGTTCCTTACAGTGTTGATACATTTGAGACACTGTGGTTCTGGGTGAAAGATGCCAGGAAGTATATTTCTTATAATACTAAAACTAAGTATATTTGTTCAAAGCAGTATATTTATGCCCAGAGCCTTGTACGTCTGAGAGGGATGCAACCCGAATAGAAGATGTCCTCACAACTAGTGGCTCGGCCATCCATGGTGCCACCTCAAAGGTATTGCTCTATTTATTTATTTAATTTATCTGGTTTCTTTCTATCTTAGAAAGAACTTTGTGATATTATGCATAGGATTCATACCCTCTGTTTTTCCCTTATTATGGTTTGTTTATGATATTAAAAACTTATTAATCTTATCGATTTTTGTTACAAGTATTTTGGTTTGCTCTTAACTATATGCACAAATTAATTGTGTTAAAAGGTAAAAAATCAATTTTTTATGTAGTAAAAGAGCTTATAATGTGCACTAGTTTTTTGAATTTAGTTGTTGTATGCAACACTTGTGGTAATATGAAAGAAACGCTTCTTATATCCGATCTGTGAGCTGTATATTACATATTTGAAACTCAGGATTGAAAGCATGTTACTTGTCTACAGAAACTGGATGTTTTGTTTGCTCGCTGCTAAAAAAACTCAGATGATTGGAAGTTAATGCCATTAATGTTGTAATGAGTTTCTATTGATAAATTATATAATATTAATGGAGGATGTAGATAGCCAAGATTTGTATATTTTCTCCATTTCCCGCCTGCGAGGTGTAGTCCCTTTTTAACTTTTTTCCCCTCTTGAATTCATTCTTTCATTTTGAAATATACCACGGCAACTGTGATGTTTACGTTTTCCACTTAACTTAATCATAAGATTTATTCAAGATAAAAGGTTTTTCCCTTTTTGTGTATAGTAATCAGTGATCCTGTAAAATAAATAAATCTGTAGCTATATATAGTTATCTTATTTTTTTTACCCTGCCTAAACTAAAGCCTACATATATAATCCTGCATGTTAATTTGTGAATGTTTTATTACTTGCCAATAAAAAATGTTAGATAATATTTCATTATTTCAACTTCTCAAGTATATATAATTTAATATAGTTTACTATTTCCTTTTGATATCTAATAGTTCTTAGTGAGTACAAAAATAAAGAATTAGTGTGCCTATACGTTGGTGTTGGGACTAAGAATTTAATTGTGTTGGGACTTGCAATTTTTCTGTTGGGAGTTTCGATTCAAATAGTTGATCCCAAGCCCATTACATGAGTAGGTGCTTGTAATGGCATGTACTCGATAGGTCACGGTTCTGCTCGTATGCCTGGCAAAAATGAACACAGGTGAGTCTTGCCTGTGAATTTATATTATTTGATATTAATTGTCATGCAATGTAGGTAGTTTGGTCATGGCCATCAATGATTTGGTAAAAGAATAGTCTCCCCCGGCACCGTCTTCTTAAAATTTGCAGTATTATTTAAAGAGTATATGCTAGATGGTATGTCTTGTTACTGTGTCCTGGATGTTACTAGTACTAATGTCTATTTTTTCATCTTGCAGAACACATATATTTAGTAATTCATGGGGCACTAGAAGGTTTTCATATTATTCAGATCCTCAAAAGAATATTTGTTATGGAATCAAGTGACAGCAATTAAGGAAAAAGTGAGGAACTTTGAAACCAATGCTTGTAGGTCCAAGATATGCAAACAAGCACAGAAGTTTGTGGAATTGTTATATGATGTGTTATTGTTTGGATTAGAAATTTATTAAATGAGTCTATTCATAACTTTATCTTAGGATTTCATATCATTTTTATTTTTCGTTGATCCTCACTCTATTATTCTTCGTTCCAATTTAAAAACCAAGGTGATAATATGTGGAGTATAAATAGATTGTTGTCTTTAAGTTTTCTTTTTGAACCAATGTTTGACGGGTAGAAAATATAATAGTTACCATCAGTAAAAAATTCAACTCTTATATCAAATTAAATTTTAGAGTCTATACTTTTATTTAATTAATATTAATATTTAAAAAATGGAATTATGTTTAAATGTGATATTTGCTAACATCTTTTTAGATAAAATGGTTGGATGGTAAAAATAATTATTTTTAGTTGAACTTTAATGAATAAAAATTTTGATTACAAATTTATTTAGATAAAAAAAAATCAAAAACAACATTCATAATTAGTAAATTTTTATGAGTTAAGGAAATGGATTTTTTCTTGTGGATTAAGTATTTACAGTAAATTTTATGTTATTGATCTATGTTAAATAAACTTATATTTTCAATTAAATTAAATCAATATACTTATATAAAGGAGAAGCGAGGGGCGTGTAGGTGGCGTCTCTCACATCGCTCCGTTTTATTTTTCTAATTTTTTGGAATTTTTGGATGAAAAATATCAAAAATTAGAACTACCTTTTTTAGTTTCGGATATATTAGAAGCAAGTTTCAGAATCTGATTTTGTTTCAGATTATTTATGGAATATAGTAACTTGAAAATTTTAATCTGATTTTGTTTCAGATTATTCAATTATGGGAAAGACAGATTATTTATGGAATATAGTAGCTTGAAAATTTTAATCTGATTTTGTTCAGATTATTTAATAATGGGAAAGAGTAGCAAACAAGTCTCTCTCCACCTATAAATACCCGTATAGATCGTAGGATTTTGGATTATCTAAACACAACCTCCTCTCTCAATACCACAAACGTACCTGATAGTTCTCTTACTCGCTTTTTAAAGGAGAAGCGAGGGGCGTGTAGGTGGCGCCTCTCACATCACTTCGTTCTATTTTTTAATTTCCCGAAATTTTTGGATGAAAAATATCAAAAATTAGAAATACATTTCTCTTGCTCGATTTCTAATTCGTAGGTGTCGTTCTTCTGCAACGATAAGTGAAGGCTGTTATAGTAAAGGTTTTTGCAAGCAAATGTAGTTATAGACCGTTATATTGGAGTCGACAAATCTAAACACGGGAAAAGAATATAGTCTTGACAGGATATTGATGGTTGATGTCAATAAATTAACTAATAATGATGTATGTTTGTTGATTATTTTTTTATAATATTTGTTTTGTTCATCGGACATGTTTGTTGTTGTTAATTTTTATATTATTTACTTTGTATACATGAAAAAATTATTCATGCATTATCTATTTGCTCCGTTCAAGCAACTTTTAAGAGGGTAGTTATATTTAAGTTAAATGTTTTTGTGCACAATCAATCTAAAAAAATTGGAGGAAGGTGACAATGTAAGAACATGATTACTTTTCCAAAAAAAACAAATAAAATTAATATTCGTCATACTTTAAATTGTTAATTACGTGTATAAATTTATTTTCATTTTTTCACCATGAATTATAGTCCAATTTTGCAATTTTATATATTAGTATTTGTATTACATCAAGATTTTTATAATATAAATTTATTTTATCCTACAAATATTAACTTGAAACATTAATATACCTTTTATAGACAGTCATAAAATTATTTTATTCTACAAATATTAATATTAGATCATTAATATAATTTTTATAGGCCGCCGCAACGCGCGGATTCTCATCTAGTTATCAAATATAATAAAAATAGTTCATGATAATTAAATATTAAATAAAAATTAAATAATTTGTTTAATATTTATGTAATATAATACTTCTTCTGTCCAAGCCGGTTCTTTGCATTATTTTGTTTACACGAATTTTGAAACTTTTATAAAACATAGTTGCGTAATATTTTCTTAATATTTTCTTTAAATAAATATGTCCAAACTTTTATTTAAAAAATTGAAAAAAAAAGTTATATAACTATAGTAACTGTACATATAGTAATTTGGATAGGAATAGTTACATATTTTGTTCAGAATTTCCGTCGATTCCTGATTAAAATTTTGATTCTTGGATTAAGCTTGCATTGGGCTTAGGGTTTAAGAAAAGCAAGCTCTGAATACCCGGTGTATTAAAAAACCCTGCAATTCTGAAAGCTTTTGTTGTCCTCTGTAAACGCAGTGTAAGTTCTGAAACTCAAACAGCATTGATCTTACTTTGCTATTTATGTTCACAGTACATAGTTGGTCGAGTATCCCAGATATCTTAGTTGTAGGGCTGGCCCTCCTATGTATCAATCTTGTTGGGCTCTTTTTATGCTTATATATATTGATCCTTTACGTGAATGGTTCTTAATCAAATTGGTATTGAAAAAGATTCAGAAGGCTGAATATGAATGAATAATTCATTTAGTGAGCGTGGTTGGATAACAAAAGTGGCAAGCGTACTTAATCTGTGAGTACTCATCTCCAATAATTAAGAAGAGATTTGACTTAGGTATAGTTTCATGCCAAAAATGGTTTATATACTCATATATCGATACATACTTGTTTCAAATAGTATAGGATCCTCTAATAATTTCACTAGAATTGAACTCTAATAGAGTTATAGAGGTATATTCGATTCTGATTTCAGGAGAGGAGATACAAACAGATAAACTCTAATAGAGTTATAGAGGTATATTCGATTCTGATTTCAGGAGAGGAGATACAAACAGATAACTAATACAGTAAGAGCATCTCTAACGGTGCTCCTAAATCACTCTTTAAAATATAATATAATATGTGACTCGTAGTGAGTTAAGACATTGAAAAAGATGACAACTTCAATACTCCTCTTTCTACCTACTCTCTATTCATATTTTATTCATATAAATGAGAGAGAAAAGTGAAAAGAGAGAAAGGTGGGATGTGAAGTAGGAGAAAAGTTTAACATAATATTCATGAATAAGAAGTTAGGAGCTACTAGATGTTCTTTAAAAGAGAGGAGAGATGATAGGCTCTTAAACTTTCAAAGAGCTTCTAGGAGCCCATTGGAGCACTATTTTTTGATCTGCTCTTTAAATTTAAAGATAAGAGCTTGTTTAAGAGCTCCATTGGAGATGCTCTAATATAAGGTTCTTAAAAGACTCAAAGTTGTAGTCCCTATATTTAGGCGGAGTTCATGAGTTCGAAGTTCGAACCCTCCGAAACCATATAGATTTATGCCACAAAATACTGTGAATTGT
Source organism: Daucus carota subsp. sativus (assembly GCF_001625215.2). Taxonomy (NCBI): domain Eukaryota; kingdom Viridiplantae; phylum Streptophyta; class Magnoliopsida; order Apiales; family Apiaceae; genus Daucus; species Daucus carota. The sequence goes on from NC_030382.2 coordinate 54,950,171, forward strand.
CTTTTTTTGTTCATGTCCAGGTTATGAATATTGTGTTGTTGCTATTTACAATTTCATTATTGAAATACTGAGCTATATGCTATAGAAAAATGACTTGATCATGTATGTAAATAGTTTTTGGCTTAACTTAATCGACCATAAAAAATTGTCTGCTTTAATTATAATATTTTAGATAGACTGAAAGACTTGGGAAGTATGGATACGACCTGCATTCCTATAGCTGAAGTTGTGCTAAAATTATCTAGCGGGAACTAATGAAATTTATTAGCCGTTAGTACTGGAACCAATAATTCGCTGGATTCTAATATGAGCATTTTAGCTCATGGCATGAGTGGATGCTTGTCATTTGCAATGGTAGGTTCTAGGCTTACACTGCTCAGCTCATGACCAGATCTGGTCATGTTGAGTTCTAGTTGTATGCCCAGAACAGAAAAGAAAGCAGAACTCAACTTTAAATGCTACTATAATCTTATTAACTGGTCTTGTCACTGCCTGTTGTATGATTTTTTTGTCCTTGGCTTTAGTCGTGATCCTTATTGAAGATATCGCTCTATCTTTTCCCAGTTTTTTTTTTCATTTTAATTGATCAAAGAGACAATGCTAGAATGTTCAGTGGTTGTTGTACCTTATGATATCACTCACCTTTTGCAGAACAGATAGATCTGATTAACATATGAAAAATATGAAATTTTCCTTGTCCTCTGGATGGCCAAAAGCTTTGGCATTGAAACTTATCAAGGGAAAGATGATTAATACTGTTGTCACAGATTCACTCTTCCCACCTGAAATTATCATCGAGATATTGAGCAGGGTGCCAATAGAATTCCATGGCAGACTTATGCTTGTATGCAAGCAATGGAATGCTTTAATACAAGATCGCCACTTCATGGAAAAGCATATGAGCCGTGCTCACAGAAATGAGAGAGAATTTGTCCTCTATTCTAAACGTCTTGTTTCAACTAACATAGGCAATGGAATTGTTTTGCGTAGGAGTTATAGACATGTGTACAGTTGTGATGGCCTGTATCTTCAGAAGAATGTCGTCACAAACAAGTATCACATTCGCAACCTATTCACTAAACAAGCTCTTGAGTTACCAGATCCACACAAGGGTAGCCGTGATATTGTCTTCTCTTACGTCCCTTCTACAAGCAACTATAAATGTGTGTCAATATATGATGATGAAAGCAGCACTGAATGTTGTGAGGTTCTTTCTGTTGGAAGTGATGAGTTATCTTCCTGGAGACTCCTCAAAAAGCCTAATAGAGATTATCTTATAAAAAATGGAAAGAAGTTTTCTGTAGTGTCAACTGGTGATGCTGTTCACTATGTTCGTGTAATTGCAAGTGGCGCTGTCATGGTAGAAGAAGTGGTATCGCTTGATCTAGGAACTGAACAGTTCACCGTCACAAATATTCCAAGTGGTCAATACAAAAGCTGGGAGAAGGTTTGGCCTTTAAATTTCATGGGTAAGCTTGTTTTGGTTGATAGAATGGAAGCGGATCTTTGTGTGCTGGAGCTTGATGATTACAAAAAACAGAAATGGGGGAAAAGGAAACCTTTAATTCCATCAGCTTCAATGAAGGCCCTTGAAGATAAGCACGGCACAGTTTTTCCCTATTCTTTTGAACAAGCAGAATTGTGGTTTTGGGTGAAAGACCGGATGTTCATTTCTTATAATGTCAGAACTGGAAACCGTTATTTTATGTGCCCACCAAACTCAGGTGATAAACTTGTGGAAGCAATGCATCCTTCCTATCGCAGCCTTGTACATTTGAAAGGCATGCAACCAGAAGAGAAGACACCCACGCAATTGCCACCATCAAGTGCCGGGGAAGGGCGATGGCTTAACCTGAAGAGAAATTGTTTATTGTTTATCTGTCTTTATTTGCTCATTTTCATTCCAGTCTATTCTGCAATATTTTTGTGATTTCTCAGAGGATGCCTCTGTGGTTTTGGATACAAGTGTCTTGGTCTAGCTTTTACTAATCAACTGTGATTTCAAAAACAAGTGTCCTGGTTTATTTAAATGGAGTGTGCCTCATGTTTTAATCTGTATTCTGTCGTGGGACGACTAAATAAATAATATTTGCATCTTAACCCCATCATTCAACAATGTGTGGCTTTCATCTATTACTCTTTTAGTCAGCTTTGCTCAACTGGTTTACCAAAAGCTTATTATCTGTATTATTACTTCGAATATTATATTATCTTTTAACATATACTATGCGTTTCTCCCTCTAAATCTTTTATACTTCTAAATCGAGTGCAGAGAACTAAATATTACTCCCTCCGTCCCCTTGAATAGTATACATTGGGGGACGGGGACGCGGCACGGACTTTAATGCTCGTGTAACGTGTAGTTGTGTAATTTATTTTTAAAATTTTCTTTTTCTGAATTAAAGTTTGGATGTTATATTTTTATTTAGAAAAAGAAAATCTCAAAAATAAGTTACGGAACTATATTTTATAAGAGCATTGAAATGCGTGTCGAGCAGTTGAAAAGAAACGTATACAATTAAATGGGACAGAGGGAGTACTCCCTCCGTCCCCCGTGGTGTTTACGTTCACTGTTTGCGCGCATTTTGAGGCTCCTATGAAGTATAGTTGTATAACATTTTTCTAAAATTTTCTTTTTTTGAATAAATGTTTAAATATCAAATTTTTATTCAGAGAAAAAAAATTTAAAAAATATATTATGGAACTATATTTTAAATGAGTGTGGAAAAACGTGCCGAAAAGTAGCGTAAAGAAATGAGGGGGACAGGGGAGTAATAGTTTTCTTTATCTTTTTATCTATTATTCTTAGTGAGTTATATGTATTAAATTACTTCACGTTGTCAAAAATGCTGAAAAACATATTCTCACGTGCAATTTCTTACAACTTGGAAAAACTAAACGCCCGCCAGCAGCAATACAAAGCTTACTTATCAACTCTGTCCAACCAGACAACCACCTCCCACCATCATCACATATAGTTCTCTTCAGTTTCCTCTGCCCCTCTCCGGGATGTTGTCGACAGAGGAGAATAACTCGAATTGGATGTTCGGTTATGGATTGCTAGACAGTGTTCCTGTTCCAGGTGGTGATTTTCCTTCTTTTCAAGCTCATTTTCAGTGGCACGCCAATGATTTTACGGATACTACTGGACTAAGGTTTTTTCTTGTCTTTCCCGGTCATCAAAGATCATTCTATTTCTGTTTAGGATTTTATGAATTTCATGGCCATTTGTGTTTAAAATTTGGTTTATATTAATTTCATACTGATTTAGCTGTTTGATAATCTATGATTGTATCTTTAAACACATTACACTCGATGATTTAGGAATGGTTAAACTGGCATATAAAATCCGAATTTCCATAAAGCTTATATATTCCTTTTTGTTGAATTTCAGTGTGTTGGCTTCATTCCTGTCATCAAAGTTTTTGATATACATTTCTGCTCTAAGAATCTGATCTTATTTTTGTTGTGCTTGAAATAATTTATCTGATGCTGCGCAATATGCCTTAAATCTTACATTAAGGAAATTTGACATGTTTCTTAATGCTATTCCTGCTAATTTATCCCTTTAAAACTGTAAAACTTTAGTGTTCTACTTGCCGCGGCTTTTATTTGGTTAGGCAAAATTATACAGGGTAAGAGAAAATGTACGATAGGTTGGCTCATCATCAGAAACCTAGACCACTTTGTAGGAGGCTGCCAATGGTGAGTTAAAACAGAGTGAGTGAGTAACAGACCATCAGAGCAAATGGATACATATTTGTTTTCCTAATCACTGTCTTGCCAAGTTATAAGTCAAGGGACACTGCTGAAAGTAGATACCGAAAATTGTTATAAGACCATCATGGCATCATGTATATGCAATCTAAGACTCTTCACTTATCGTTCCCAGTCCAGAATTTGGTGATTCACTTGGAAGTTCTGATGCATTTAAGGAGCATGGCTCCAGAAAGAGGTATGCATCTGCTTATCCTTATTCACCAGCCCACTTATCTGTATCCCTACTATTGTTAGAGAATTATAGGTTTTGGGATTTATTTATTTTGGGTTTTATGTGTTTAAAAGTAGTAGTTAGCTCACTTCATACTCTGCTTTAGATCTGATTTACTTGTATTTAAATTTTATCTATTTTCTATATAGGATGAAGTCTGGATCGTGCAGTATATCCGGCTCCAAAGCATGTAGAGAGAAAATGAGAAGAGATCGATTAAATGATAAGTAAGCACTCTGTCAATCAGTTTATCTTCTTCTATGTTATCATCACTCTTTCCTCTGCGCTTCCATTGTATCACTATGTGAACTTGACCTTTGGTATTGTCTCAACTCTCAAGGTTCCAAGAACTAAGCTCTATACTGGAACCGGGGAGGACACCCAAAACCGACAAGGCTATTATATTGAGTAATGCCATCCGAATGGTTAATCAGTTGAGGGATGAAGCTAAGAAACTGAAGGAGTCGCATGATGCTTTGCAAGATAAGCTGAACGAATTGAAGGTGTGCTTGTTTACAATCTGTTTATACCTCTTGTTTGGAAGTCAAATTGGATTACAGCAATTTTTTCTAAAAGGAACAATTGCATGTGTATTAGGCTGAGAAGACAGAACTTCGAGATGAGAAGCAAAAGTTGAAGGCAGAGAAAGAGATACTTGAACAGCAAGTGAAAGCTTTTCACCCTCAGCCAGGCTTCTTACCCCCTGCAGTAGTTCCTTCTCCGTTTGCAGGTGCTAGTCAAATTTCTGGTGGCAAGATGATGCCATTTATGGGCTATCCTGGAGTTCCCATGTGGCAATTTACAACCCCTGCCGCAGTCGACACAGCACAGGATCATGTACTCCATTCTCCAGTTGCCTAAGTTTAACCCGTGCCAAGAACTATCTTGCTCTTAAATCTCTCTCTTTTTTTGCCTTTTACTTCTATGTGTAGCTCCGTAAAATGTAATTGGCACCACAAAACGCGGTTTTTAATTTTCGCGGCGCGGTTGCGGTTTGAATTTTTCACAAACCGCGCGGTGCGGTGCGGGTTGCGGTTTGACATATTAGTAGTGCGGTTCAAACCGCACCGCACCGCAATATTATATATATATATATATATATATATATATATATAGAGGAAAGTTCTATGGAGACCGTATTTTTATCGGAGACCTCGGAGACCACGTATATTCTGCAATCAAAACACTGTAAAATACATTATTTTGTAAAATATGTTCTACAAATATCATGTATTCATTAAAATTGTTGAAGATCATCAATGTTTAATAAGTAGATAATGCATGTTTTGCAAGTTGAACAAATGTTCTGCAAATTAAACATATTTCATAGAACAAAACATTTTGTAATGTTCTACATGTAAAACTTATATGATATTCAAGATTTTAAATGTAATAATGATTTCGGAGAACATGATTTGTAAAATTATACGTTTTGCAATGTTTTTATGAAATATTTTACTTGCAGAACATATGTGGTCTCCAAGTCTCCAGAAAAAATGTGGTCTCCATTGAACTTAACTCTATATATATATTAGTAATTGTCAAATGAAATTATATTACATACATATATATTATTTATAATTATGTTATATATATTTGTTAAATCTCTTTAAATAATAGTTAATTATTATTTTATCAATCTCGCTTTACTATTATATCAAATTTGTGTGAAATGATTATATTATTATAACATGTTTTTTTGTAGTTAGTACTCATATTTATTATCATATTTACAATTTTGCTTGTGTTGTTCAGTAGTTGTTGTAGTTTTGAAATGACAAATATCAACTAAATTCATTAAAAAAAAGTTTTAATTATTGTATATTTAAATTTTATTTCGAACTCGAATTAAAAATATTTAATCTTAAACATACAAACCGCACAAACCGCACCGCACCACACCGCATTTTTGTGGTGCGGTTTATGCGGTTTTTATGATAGCGTGGTGCGGTTGCGGTTTGAGTTTTCAACCAAACCGCATGCGCGGTTTGGTTCGCGGTTTTAGCGAAAAACCGCACCGCCCGCACCGCGATCACCCCTAATCCTGTATATCAATGATATTGCTCCAGTCTTTTTTTACTAACAGATTTTGTTCAGGTCCGCTTGAACAAACTACGCATCTGAGATATGAAAACCCCAGATCTTAAAAGTAGACGTTAAGGGGCGTTGAATGGGAATGAAAATCAGTAACTCATGGTTGTGGATTTAACTACCAATCGAGAATGATATTCTCATTCCATATAACAAAATTGTTGATTCAAAGACCAGCATATTAATTTGAAATTTTGAATCTTGTTAACCGAAGATGAACCAAACAGCCCCTGGATTAGTAGATTCGCAAATGAAAACCCCAAAGAGGAAAAGATTTAGCCACCGGTGAGAAATTGGAGTCATATTTTCTTTCCTGTTGTTTTCTAAACAAATCTTAAGTTCCAATATCAGTTACTGTAGATGTTAAATATAACGGTTTTTCTATCAGGAAAATTTTGTGCTTGGATCATTTTGATTGGCTTGGTGGACCCCCCTGCAAATACACCAACCACACCAATCAAAATCTCCTATATACAAAAATTTCCGCCCTTAGCATGTGCCCATGGGCACACACTAGCCAAACCGTAAATATAAATATGTAAATCGCATGATCTGAACCGTGTTCGAATAAATTGAAGACAACTGACGAGTACTCGAAAACTGGTCCGGACACCGGATTATCAATCGACAAAAACTCGTGGAGAAAAATCAGGCGGCATAAAACAATTTAAACATACACTGAACATTATGTATCGAAAATATTGTCTCGTGTAAGCACTTACTGTGTAAATTTACCCACACAAATAAATCACCATAAAGACAATCAACACAAGTTCATACTAGAAGCGGTATCGCTTTTCCTTATGGTGATGAATTTGTTTGGGTAATCCTCCACAGTTCCCGTGCTAATTCTACGACAAAAGCAGCTCCGTCGGAAAAGCCTAAAATTGTTTTGGTATATAAGTAGAAGCTTTGGTAATGAATATCATGAACGGTGTTGGTATTTATAGGAGAGGAGAGGAGAGGCTATCAAGTGTTCTAGGGTTGAGCTCGCTCATTTTGAAGGAGGCTGAGATCTAGAATTGGCATTATTCATTGTTACTGCTCCTACTAGTTTGGTTTCCAAGAAAGATGCTCTAATTTGAATGCTTTGTCAAAAGCAACGTTGGGTGGATCGCGTTGGTAGGGAATCATATCGATAGAGTTAAAAGTGTTACTCCCTCCGTCCCCATCAATTGTTTACATTGAAGGGGGACACGGAGACCAAGATAATATATGAAAAATGAGTAAATTCATATGAAAAGTGGGTAAAGTGGTGGGATCTATCAATATTTAATAGTAGATTTGAGATAGTGGAGGAAAGTAGTGGGTGTAATAGTAGTTTTTATTGTTAAATACTCCCTCCGTCCCTTTTTATATGTCCATTTTGAAAAGAAAAACACATACCAAGGAATAATTGATTGTATAAACTTTTTCATTAAATACCACTAATTAATATCTTGAAAATGGTGGAATACCCCTACTTTATGTCTTAGAAAACATGAATTCAACCAAGTTTTAAATAAGTCAAGCCTTGAAAATTGAAATTATGGAGATATATTTGAAAAACTATCATTAAATTAGTTTTGAAAGTATAAATGGACAGATAAATAGGGACAAATTTTTACATCCAAAATGGACAGATAAATAGGGACGGAGGGAGTATGAGATAGTGGAGGAAGATAGTGGGTATAATGATGGGAAAAACTTACTATTTATAGTAACGTAAAGAAATGAGAGGGACATCCCAGTAACGGTAAAGAAATGAGAGTGATAGAGGGAGTAAGTATCAGCTAGTTTACACTTCACTGATTGTGTTCAAATTTTTTAATTAGATCACTTATTATAAATTTGACTCAAATAAGTTATTAATTTAAAAAATTTCATTCTATCATTAGTCGATATTTTTTAAGTATTATATATTGAATTTCACACATTTTTTATGAATGTTACTATATCCAAATAAAAGATTTTCGATTTCTAGTATTTTAGATAATATTGTTAGATTTTTAATATTTTATCAATTATTTATTTTTAATTTTTTGATTGTTTTGTTTGATTTAAATAAAAATAAATAATAGATAAACTTTGAAAATCTAAAAATATTTTCTAATATACTAGGTATTTTTGCCCGCGCTTCGCGTGCTCTAAGTGCATCCATTAAGATTTTGCTTTTTTTTTTCTTTTAAATCATATATTTTTATATTGTTTTGTTGTTTTGTTGTTATATATTTTTATATTGTTTTTTTGTTATTGTTTTGGAAATTAGTTACATCAAAACCCTATATATATGTTAAGAGAATATTTTTATAAAATTTATAAATATTTTATTTAATCAATTATAAATTTTCTATTACTTTAATTTATTTTATTTATAAATGACATGGGTCAAATTAAATTAAATTACTATTTTATTATTATTATGAATAAATATTATATACATCATCAAAATATTATTTTATTAAAAATAATAATTATTTTCATGTGAAACATTGAAAAAAGAAATTAATTTTTATAAAATTCTATTAAGCATTATTTTATTTATCTACATGTCTATTCAAAGAAAAGCTCAAACATTCTACCACACTTAAAAAATCACTTTTTTGGACTGAATAAAATTACAATATACAATTAATAAAATTAATACAAATATTCTCTTAAATGATGATATCAAATAAATTACAAACTCCTAGACCAAAAAAAAGTAAATTACAAACTCAATATTATTTTAAATGAAATAATATAGCTATCTTTCTCCATGTCTCGGTCTATATTTCTCTTTTGCTAAGTGGCATTCGCTACTTTATATTTAGTCATTCAGGTTCTTTTACTGTCATCTGATCAAGCTATTGCTGATGCAGCCACTTAAGATTCTCCGATATAATAATAAAATTCTGATATCTTACCCAGAAAAAAAGTCACTGACATTCATATCAATGGTGTAGGTCTAGACCAAGCAGAATCCATTCATTCATATGAATTTCTATAATTAGAAGATTTTCTGTCTTTGTTGGTTCCATTAGGCAATCACCTTCATGTAACATTAGTAAGATGCACCATATAATCAGATAACATTAACACACGTAACAGAATGTATTCGTGCAAAGCTAATCTAGGAACCGAGGTCAAACTACTAATATCTACTACAAAAAATCTTGTATAGCTCGACCCCAGAGGAATTACATGACCATCATTATGGTATTACTTCTCTCTTCTTTCATTTTCTCAACAACATTTTTCTAAACTTGTCATTAGATTTCGGCTGCTCGTCTGCAACTTCCCCGACCACATCAGGTTTTGTGTTGATGTTGCTAGTATAACCAAGTTGCCTGACATTCTTTGGAGCTGCAAAAGTATTTTTGCCTTTCATCTGCACCTCTTTCCCTCTGAACCCTTGATCAGGATGAGGACCTTGTGTGATCAAAACCTGATGTGGTCAAAGTAAAGTACTACAGAATACATGTGACTTTGTCCAGAACAAACGTTGTCTAAAGCTTGTAGGATAATGTTCAAGTTAAAATTCTATATTGGAATGGTTATTTGCACCATAAAAAAAATGAAATTGATGAGTTGGGAGTATAAGACGATACCTACTTGTGCATCTGCCTGCAGAATGAAATCCTGTTGACCGAATTACTCAGAATATAGCTACCTGTGCTTAATCAGAATTAACAAAACTATAATTCTTATTTAAAGAGATATTGTGTAATAATCAATCGAAACAATAGTAACCGATCATGGGGATAGGAGAATACCAACCTGTGGACGACAATAAGATTCAAGAATTAGAAATCTGGAGAAGAGAAGATTATTATCAGTTTCAAATTAAATTGTAATCTAGATCTTGTTAAACATGACAAATGATTTGAAATACCGGATAAAAACTTATTTGTAGTGATTAATATCGCATTTTTATCTGAAACAGAATTAAGAAAAAACAAAAAACAGAACATACAGGTCAGTAGTCTATCCAGGCCTGAAGTCGGATGCCCGACAGTATGGAGTACTGACCACACCTTGAAAATAAAAACACAATTCTATGTTCAATGAAATACAACATCCGTAAATGATGATCAACAACAAACAATAACAATTTGATTGTGCTGATGTTTTCCAAGTAGTACTGATGTCTTCTCCAAAGTCGAAGAAGAAAACAATAGAACACCTATTTATTAGATAATACCAAAGTTAAATGTCATAAAACAATAAAAGAACGTCTTACAAAAAAAGTAAAAAGAACCGGAAAATTACTAAAAAGCAGTGCTCACTGAAATATCCTTGTAAAATGAAGAAGGTAATACCCCTAGCCAATTAAACTCCCAGCCAATGCTGCGATACCCCGGAACAATGCAGAAGCCATGTTCAATTTTCCTGCTGAGAACAGAGCGAACTTCTGGTATCAGTGAATTTATCTTGTATTTAAGCTAACTTTTATCGAGAATATACCATGGTGCATACTTAATTACTAAAGTATCATATCTATTACAAACTGGGTTTTAGGTGACCAATTTCAAAATAAGAATGACCTGCATACCAGAGTGATGATTATGAACCATAAAACTTGAAGAAGAAAATGGCTGTTGACAACGGAATGTGCTTCTGTCTATTGCGTACACATGGAATGTTGATGCTTTTAATACCTGATTCGTGTAGTCGTGTCAAAACACCAGGTTGAGGTTAAAGGAGAACCTGGAGATTCAGACATGTTGTGAGGTGCATAAATCTTCATGCTTTGCGAAGAGAATTGCTTCTCCTCATCATTGATCCCCGGAACGTTAGAGTGCTACTTGGAGTCCTACACTCTTAAGGATTTCTGATTCATGTAGTCGTGTCAAAACACCAGGTTGAGGTGAAAGGAGAACCTGGAGATTCAAACATGTTATGAGGTGCATAAATCTTCATGCTTTGCGAAGAGAATTGCTTTTCCTCATCATTGATCTCCGGAACGTTAGAGTGCTACTTGGAGTCCTACACTCTTAAGTGAACATGAAGATTGAAATTAGTATCGGATCATATAAGATAAAAGAATGATGGACTACTAACCGGAAGTGTTCGGAGACACGTGAGTTCCACCATTAGTATACGGATAAGTCACATAAGCTGCAAATGAAGGAGAAGAGAAAAAAATTCTTAGTTATATGGTATAATTTGAGTATGATACTGCGTAGAGGTAAATGACACCTTCTTCTGTTCCTGTAATATTTTTGGTTGTGTTGTCAGTTTCATCGCCAAATCTCAGTGCCAACAGTTTTTCAACACTTGACCTCTACCTATGCATCTAGAGCTGCAGATGATATAAACATTGTGAAATTTGGCAATGTACATGATCCTTCATACCAACCTTAAAAAAATTACCAACTAATGGCGCTTTGCGAGGAGCAAGGAGAGGTTCTTGGGAATTTATCATATTGTTGACACCTGGTCTAGGCATAATTAACTTCCAAAAGTTAATTATGCCTAGACCTCTGCCTCTTCACTTTTGAACTGATAAGTGTAGGTTTAAGACGAAAAATTCACATTAAATTTTTACTGTAAATTGAATAGTAGAATGAAATATGAGATGATACCTGAGTTTATTGTGTTTTCATGTCTAGTTTCGAAATCAGAAGCATTTGATTGGAGACTACTGATAGCAACAAATCTAAAATCTAATGATAGCAGCAAATTCCTAAATTATGAGAAACTGAATCACTTAAAGATTATTGTAACAAAGGAAATTAAATTGGATTTTAATTGGAGAAAAATTGCTAAAAGATGAATCATGACAAATCGGAATCCTTGTATACCTGTTGGTTTTTTCCGGTTATTATTGCTGGTTAGTAGCCATGAAACTTCAAGTATTCCTGTAGTATCCTCACATTGTCTGTTTGGCCACAAAGAAAATAAATAACATAAATTTCAATAATAACAAAATTGCTAAAATATGAATCATGACAAACCGGAATCCTTGTATGCCTGCTGGTTTTTTTCGGTTACTACTGCTGGTTAGTAGCCATGAAACTTCAAGTATCCCTGTAGTATCCTCACCATTGTCTGTTTGGCCACAAAGAAATTAAAGAACATAAATTTCAATAATAATAAACCTTGAACAATATTAACTCCTTACAAATTATTTTTCACTGCATTATATAAAAGATTATATACACAATTAGCTAAAACTATATTGTAGGGATATGAAATTGTTCTCATATCAGGTGCAGGAACATCTGTCACCAATCAGATCATGTATCTACTGCATAAAAACTATGCTAATTCATTCTAGCTCAAAAATACTCACCTCCTCTTGATTACATCATATCCCTCTTTTAGCACCACCGTAAAGTATCCTAATCACTACTCTTTTCCAAGTCATTAGTATGCTGAAGCATTCACCTCGTCATGATCAACCAACAAACATCTATCAATCAAGTTATTTTTGGCCATTTACGACCCAAATAGATTTTAATTTCGATATGATTCTTATATTTATACTACAAAACATTTATACTTTTTAATGTAGAAAGCAAGAACCTTATACCATTATATAGAGCATGCTAAAAGAGAGAACAAACATAAGACTAAGCAGAGGCGGGTAACGACCTACATTACTCAACCAAATAGAATGCAACAAACTAAACACTTACAGTTTACACATGTATGAGCCCAACTCTCCCTCGATGATTATTAAATTACCTTCGAAAGTTTAATTAGCTGTCACTATATCAAAAAAAAATAAATTCTATTGGTCAAAAAGAATTTAGGAACACAAATGTTTGAAAATTATTACCATCATGTTGCTGAAAACTTGTTCGAGCATTTCATCAAACATTTGACCTGCACACTGCAAACTTGTTCCTTATCAGTTTATCATTGTCTCCATCCATATCTGCAAACTGCAATTATAAGTTTAGGATCGAACAAAGAAAGGATGAGGAAATTAACGGCATTTCAAAGCAATGGTAATAAAACAAAAAAAATGGAGATGAAAATTCATACTAACCCGATATTAGACAAAACTGTAGCCAGAATTGTAGAGATGGAGATTGCTTTGTTTATAACAATGAAATTTGAAATTGGTTTGTTGTTACAAAGGACACGGCCAACAGAGACAGAGGATTGCTGAGGAAGCCATCGGCAAGTGGAAGATCCGTACCGCTTGGTTTGAAAATGTTACCATTGTCTGTGTTCTGTATTCTAGATGTTTCCCGTAAGCTTCGTAAGTATATAATAAAGTACCGTATATACGTGTGTGCATATAATAAAGTACCGTATATACGTGTATTTAGTGAAATCTTTTTAAAGAGATTAAAGAGATATACATGTACACATGAAATCAATTAAATTAATCAAAATAAAAAGGTAATAAATCAAAATAGCTAATTAACAAATTTAATGGTGTAATAATATATTATTTTTTAAATGTAATCTTGTGGAAATTTTTATAGCGGTATTTTAATTTTAAATATTTTAAGAATAGGCGATTAGTAGTTCAAGAAGTAAATTAACTTTTCAATTTTTGAATTTTGAATGCAATATCGTAAAAAAAAATCTTTTAGAGTGTTTCGGAAGTCTTTCCATGTTTAATTCAAAAGCGTTAGGAAGTTAATAATTAATATAGTGAAATTTGAATTTTGTATTTTGAGTATAATATCATACAAAAAAAATTTCAGAGTGCTTTGGAAGTCTTTCCATATTTAATCGGAGGAAATAGAAAGTGAATAATTACAATTAAAGGTAGGCAAATATACAGATTTACACGTATATATGATATCAATTAAATTAATCAAAATAAAAAAGTAAAAAATCAAAATAACTAATTAACAAATTTAATGGGGCATAACATTACCTTTTTTTAATGTAATCTTGTGGAAATATTTTAGCTGTATTTTAATTTTAAATATTTTAAGAAAAAACGATTGGTAGCTTAATAGGTAGCTTTACAGTTTTTGAATTTTGAAAGCTATATCATATAAAAAAATCTTCTTGCTTAAGAAGTCTTTCCATTATTAATCCGAAATAAATAGGAAGTTAATAATTATTTTGAATTTTGAATTCGATTACTCATTATGCAATGAAGGCATGTGTATATTCGGATATATCACATTTTCAAATGCTAGCACCGATTATGGGATTGATTTAGCAAGTGTAATACATAATAAAGTCTACTATTTAAACATTTCCATACGTAACACGCTTTTATATGTAAAGCTTATGTGTTTGGTATCCCAAGCATTAATACGAATTAAAAAAGTAGAACAATATAAAAATTCAATAAATCATAGCATAGCACACTTTTAATACCTTCAAATTAGTTTTCTACAATTAATAATTAATATATATAATTACAAACGGGTTAACGGGTCGGAGCAGGCAAAAAAAAAGAAAATTACCGAAGTACCCTTATTTTGTATTGGAAAAGCAAACTATCCACTAGCGCTCATTAAGATAATATAGATTAGAACTTGGAATCTTTCATTTGGATGTAATACCACTCATAGAAAATGTGTGAAACTCAATATATAATATTTTAAAATTTTCGACTACAATAAAATGATATTTTTGATAAAAAAATTTCAAATAAATGACTAATTTGAGTTAAATTTGCAATAAGTGACATACTTAAATTTTTGAAAGCAGCCGTAATCCTAAAGTTAAACTGGGCCTTCTTTACGCCAATTTCAATTTCATCTAATTTGCCGTAAAATACTTCCACCGTCCCGACGTTAACTTTGAACAGCTTATTTAAGATTCATTAACCACGTAATAATATAATATATATTAAAATTTTGCTTTTAAAATTGAGTTTTAGCTTCTTGCGAACAGCTTTTGAAATTAAACCCCCGAATTAGGAGCTGAGATGTAGATTGTAGAAAGAGGTTACCACAACCCCTAGGCACTTTCCTCTGGAATTGAAATCTTCAAATCATTGAACCAAACTGATGTAAATTCTTATTCAACTCAAACAGGGTCGCATAGAAGGCACTACGGTTTTGGAGACACTTCAACTAACATTCAACAATATATATACTATTAATTTATTTATCTTCCGCAGAGACGCGCAAACTGACTCCTCCGCTAGCAAGGACCTGTATCGCTTTAAATTAGATGAAATCATGAAAATATGGACAATACAAACTGCAAACTGCAAACTCGCAAGTCGCAACCCGGAGTTTTTGTAAAAGATTAATAACACAAGTACACAACGATGCTAACACGTTGTCCTGTAAAATGTACAATCATTTTTAGTGTCCTGGTATGTAGTATTTCACTTGGCCACTCTGATCGCTTGGGTTACTACTGTACAAGTGACGGTAACTACACAAGTAACAGTATTTACAAAAAGAACCTTGACAGTGCTCTAGCCAATCTCTACTCCGCTGCAAACGCGAGCAACTCCGGTTTTTATAATGCTTCTGTGGGAGAAGGCTCGGACAGAGTGGATGCATTCGTGCTCTGTAGGGACGATGTTCAACCTGATATCTGCAGAAGCTGTGTAAAAGACTCAACAGACATGCTAAGAAAGTCGTGTCCTAACCAAAAGGAGGCTTTCGAGTGGTACCAAGAGTGCATGTTAAGATACTCGAATAATTCTATTCTAAACAAAGTTGTGACAGAGCCGACGTGGAGGCTGAGAGGAGATTATGTAGAAGACGGGGCTCAGTTCAATCAAAACCTTAGAGATTTGCTGGATGATTTGAAAGCACAAGCAATTCAAAGGAAGTTTGCTACAGGCAAAACAAGGGGTCCGCAATTTAAGACCATTTACGGGCTTGTGCAGTGCACCCCTGATTTATCTTCAATCCAGTGCAGTAACTGCCTTGATAACGCTATCGGATATCTCTCAACATGTTGCAGTGGAAGAATAGGGGCGCAAATATTGAAACCTAGCTGTAGGCTTCGGTTTGAAGTTGTGCAGTTTTATAATGAGACAACTGGCACTGATGCACAACCACCCTCCCGGTCACAGCTGCCTCGACCAGGTAAACTAATGAGTTTCCTTGGCATATTTCCGGATTGATTAAAATTTATTGAGTAAATTTTCTTCAACATTTTTGTAGTTGCTGGAAAAGAAGATAATAGCAACCAAACCTTAATTATTGCTGCTGTTGTCATTGTTGGTTGTGCTATACTCCTGCTTGTTCTAGTTTGCATCATTAAAAGAAAGAAAAATCAGATGACTGCTACCGGGACATTGCTGGGTAAGTGTTATATTGCAGAGTTTTCAGCATACTCATATATGTCGGTTAAGTCACATAAACTTTGTTCTTCAGATGACAGTATGGAAGATATGAATAGCACTGGATCTTTGCAATATGACTTTGGTACTATCGAAGTTGCTACCAATCACTTTTCAGATAGAAATAAACTTGGAGAAGGTGGATTTGGAGCTGTTTACAAGGTAAGCACAGAGTCAAGAGAAATACGACTTTAATTATCACAAGAGGCAGCATAATACATTCACTAATAGCTTATTTATATGAAAGAAATTACTTTGCTAAAGTTATTTTCCTTATTGCAGGGTACACTTCAAAATGGCGAAGAAATAGCTGTTAAGAGGCTTTCTAATGGTTCGAATCAAGGTCAGCAAGAATTTCAAAATGAGGTCATATTAGTAGCAAAACTGCAGCACAGAAATTTGGTTAGACTTCTTGGTTTCTGCTTTGAAGGAACTGAAAGGCTTCTTATCTATGAGTTTGTGCCTAATGCAAGTCTTGATCACTTCATATTTGGTACTACTTGTTTACCCTTATAACACTTCGGTTAAAGTTTATGTTATCTTTCAATAATGAATACCTATGTTTCTGCCAAAATTCTAAGATACTAAATTAATTAGTAATTAATGGTGGTATATGGTTTGCATGTCAAAGATTCAGCGAGGCGTTCATACATGGACTGGGAAAAACGATACAAGATCATATGTGGAGTTGCTAGGGGACTTCTTTACCTTCATGAAGATTCTAGACTAAGAATTATTCATCGTGATCTTAAAGCAAGCAATGTTTTGCTAGACACAGAAATGAATCCTAAAATTGCAGACTTCGGCACGGCCAGGCTATTTAATATGGATGAAACTCAGGGAATTACTCGCAAAATTGTGGGAACATAGTAAGTCTTCTATCTAATCTTACCATTTATGGCCAAAAAGCTTAAGAATTATATATTTATTTCCACTATATTTTAAAAACTAAATTTGTCAAATAATTTATCTGTACATTGCAGTGGATATATGGCACCAGAATATGCATTCTATGGACAGTTCTCGGCTAAGTCTGATGTTTTCAGCTTTGGCATATTAGTTCTGGAAATAGTAAGTGGTCAGAAGAACCATAGTTTCCAAAACGGGGAGAATGTAGAGAACCTTGCAAGTTTTGTAAGTTGTGTCTTAAAAACATTTCATGATCATTTTCATATATCAAATGCTATATCATATTTGATCATACTAAGTTTTTTCAGGTCTGGAAGAATTGGCAAGAAGGAACTGCATCTAACATTATAGATCCGGCAATAAAGAATAATTCAGCATCCATACGCGAAATGATAAAATGTATTCACATCGCGTTATTATGTTTGCAAGAAAATGTTACAAACAGGCCAACTATGGATTCAGTGATGCTTATGCTTAATAGCTTCTCTGTAGCTCTTGCAGTACCTTTAGAGCCAGCTTTCTTTATATCGAGCAGCATTGATCCAGAGCTGCCATTGCTTGCGGATGATAATAATTCAAGAGTTAGCGACAAGTCTAGTGATTACTCTATTAATAGAGATCCAATTACCGATCTCCATTCACGATGATTATTTCACTGGTGTTCCTTTGTTTTTGATAGATTGTTTCCAACTTTGATGGTGCCTACTTTCTGGTTTAACGTAATTTCATTAATTGAGAATCAGAATCAGTTATCCATTATTCGTGACGGTTTAAATATAATTACAGTTGTCTCGACTTTCAGAAATCAGAACTGCTGCGGTCTTTGTTTAGTTTTTAAATTAAAACGAATATAGAAAGTAATAAAATTCCGATTCAACTCATGATTTTAATCACACGGATTACAAAACAAAAAATCTATTATATTCTTCTTTTTATCTCAAAAACACTATATTCTACAATACAAAAGATATATACAATATTTAATAATAATTATTAGTACATGCATTATTGATATAAATTAAATTTTTATTATAATATTATAATCTACTTTATAATATTAAAAAAATCAAGTGTAATATGAATAGAGGAGGGCCAGCTATGGGAAAAAAGGCAGTAGTCCTACGATTAAACAAAAGGTAGCATTCTTAGTATTTCTGATTTACATAAACAGATTAATAATGTAAAAACTGAAAAAGCCGGAAGTATTCTCCAAACTAGGGTTGTCAAAAAAATCCGAAAAATCCGATATCCGTCAGAAAAATCCGTTACCGTATCTGGAAAAAAAGCGGATATGATCCGAATTCGAAATAAAATGGATATTATCTGTATTCGAATCCGGGGATTGCGGATACGGATATGGATATAGGCGTATCCGTATCCGAAAATATCCGTATCCGAAATTATTTATATATATATTTATTGTTTATTATATATTTAATTTATTTTATTTTATCACATAAATTTTGAACAAAAAATAATATTTAAAATAAAAAAGAAATATTGACTTAAAAACAAAAAGAAAATATAAAGTACATAAATTAGCCCAAAAAAAAAAATTAAAGTACATACATGCCACGCTTCGTTTTAACCCTAAGTTCCACTCCCAAATCTTAAAATAGGTTCATTCTCTCTCCCATTTACAATGCCAGAATCAACACTTTCTTTACTAATTGAGACTGACATTTTTTCTGCTCAACTTCACCGTCCCAAATCTCCCTTCAGGTTGGTGTTGATTTGTGTTTCAGGTTCTTGGGTTTCAGAGTTGATGCCTGAGATTCATTTTGAGATTCAGTTTGGTTTTTGGTTTTTGGTTTCAAGTGGGAATTTGAAGATCTAAAAATTTTTGGATCTTGATTCTTGATTAATATCGGTATATTTAGTTTTTGATGATGTCCGAAAAAACGGATCTGGATATTATCTGTATCCGGATAATATCTGACGGATACGGATACAGATTCCAGATAATATCTGGCGGATTCGGATACGGATATGAGCAAATCAATATCCGTATTATCTGTTTGACACGTATAACTTGATTACCACTTCTTTATAATCTAAATTTTAATATTAAAAATAGCAAGCTCCAATTAGATCTATAAATATACCGTCATCAATTTCAACATCGTTTATTTGTCTCATCATCTCATCTTGCATATGAAGACATACGTGTTAATTTATTCTATATTTGTTCGACTCAATTTTTTTTTTTTAGATGTCGTATGGCTGTCCTTCTCTTCAAAAAATAGCAAGCTCCAATTATGAGGTGTACACTTCGTCAAAGGTAGAAAAGTGGAAAAAGTAATCAACCTACTAAGTACTGGTACACAACACGTGTGAAAATATATGAAAACTCAGAAATACGTACAATCTCAGTATCAATGAATGTAATATTCATAGGAAAAAAAGCAGGACTAGGTGAAATTGAAAAGGACTTTTAAATGACTTCAGAAATTATAATACGTAGTAGATACTATGTTGTTTCTTTTGCATATTTTGCCTTGACCGCGACTTGGTATATGTTCTAGTTATGGCATGTGTTTAAAGAAGAGTAGGCATATTGTTTGGCAACTTCCCTGAGGTCAGTAACAGTCCTGTTCACATATCAACTAGCTGCAATAGTGTTTAAAAATTAAAAGGGTCACTGTTACATAATTTTTAAGACTCTTGAACGAACATTTATCAGACTATCAACTTAGGTAAAAACACGCAATTTGACTTTCTGGCTAGCAACTATAATCTTAACCAAAATTTGGGGACTTTGTTGAGTTGGAATTACTACAAATTTGCTAAACCCTGTAGTGTATTCCAAAGAATCATAATACAAAGACACTAGTTAATGGCATTTCACATTAAGAGTTTAATCTTTTTTAGTGTTCTAATAGGGTGTATCTGTGTTAGCCAGTCCGATTATTTATTCAATGTCTGTGGATCTAATGGTAACTACACAAATAACAGTGTTTACAAAACGAACCTTGACAAAGCTTTCGACAACCTCTTATTTGCAGCAAACACTAGCAACTCTGGTTTCTACAATGCCTCCTTTGGTGAAGAATCCAACAGAGTTTACACGCTCGTGCTCTGCAGGGGTGACGTTCAACCTGATATATGCAGAAGCTGTGTAAAAGACTCAATTAACATGCTAAAAGAGCAATGTCCTCACCAAAAGGAGGCTGATGAGTGGTACCAAGAGTGCCTCTTAAGGTACTCGAATACTTCTATACTTAACACCTTAGTGACAGAGCCAACTAGGATGCACAGTGGTACCGTTGCAAGTGATAAGGCTCAATTTAATCAAGACCTCAGAGATATGTTGGATAATTTGAAAGCACAAGCTATTCAACAAAAGTTTGCCACGGCAAAACAAACGACACAGGATCGGACTATATATGGGCTTATGCAGTGCACTCCTGACTTGTCTTCGACGCAGTGCAGTAACTGCCTTGATAAGGCTATTGAAAATATTCCAACATGTTGCAGTGGAAGAACAGGTGGCCAAGTATTAAAACCTAGCTGTAGACTTAGATTTGAGATTGGACCTTTTTATGATGGGACGCCTTCGGTTGATATACAAACACCTTCGGCTAAACAACCTCCTGCAGGTAAATTAAGAACTACATTTGCATATTTTTGGATTGATAATGCTATCTGCAACATGTTCAATTTTTTTTATTTTTTATTTTTTTGTAGTAGCTGGCACAGATAATAATAAGAAGCAAACTATAATTATCATTGTTGTCGTCATTGTTGGTACTGTTACACTCCTGCTTGTTCTATTCTGCATCTATAAAAGAAAGGGAAAACCGAGGACTGCTGCTGGGATATTGCCCAGTAAGTTATTTAAATTACTGCATCATGTTGCTTTAGATGAATTCCAAGTAACTGATACTAATATCTAAACAAACAAGCTAATATCGCGTTTGTGGTTTAATTTTCTCCATGAAATGCAATGTTTCTGCAATTACTTTTTCCTATCTTCTTCAGAGGACATGGTGAATTTACAGACCATCCAATCCATTCAATATAACTTTGGTACTCTTGAAGTTGCTACAAATTGCTTCTCAGGTGGCAATAAACTCGGACAAGGTGGTTTCGGAGCAGTTTACAAGGTTAGAGCCCCGAATTCTAGTTAAATAGTTGTGGAAAGAGGCAACGAAATACAGCTAGTCTTAGTTAAACTTTTTTATAGTATTATTTCACTTCTGGTATAGTTATGTTTATGTTGTCTATTTATTATTACAGGGTACACTTCAAAATGGTGAACGAATAGCTGTTAAAAGGCTTTCTGCAGGTTCAAATCAAGGTCAACAAGAATTTATAAACGAGGTCGTCATTGTGGCAGAACTGCAACACAAAAATTTAGTTAGACTTCACGGTTACTGCTACGAAGGAACTGAAAGACTTCTTGTTTATGAGCTTTTGCCGAATGCAAGTCTTGACCACTTTATACTTGGTATGTATCTGGAATTCTGGATGGTCTTTTCAGTTGTAACAGGTACTCCTTGGAAATAGAGTACCTAAATTTCTATCAATAACAATGATAACATATATTTATATCACAGATTCAGGGAAGCGTACATGCATGAATTGGGAGATACGATACAAGATCATAAATGGAGTTGCTAGGGGACTTCTTTATCTACATCAAGATTCAAGACCGTCGATTATTCATCGTGATCTCAAAGCTAGCAATGTTTTGCTCGATGCAGAGATGAATCCTAAAATTGCGGACTTCGGCATGGCAAAGCTATTCAACTTGGATGAAACTCACGGAAGTACAAGTTAGGAAGGAAAAGAGACCTACGATGGATTCAGTAGTGCTTATGCTAAATACCTTTTCTCTCAGTCTTGCTGTACCTTTAAAACCGGCATTTTTTATCCAGAGTACCATTGATCAAGAACTACCATTGCTTGCTGACAATATTAATTCCAGTACCGGTAACAATTCTAGTAACGTCGAAGATCAGGTAATTGTTTACTCTATCGACAGGGCTCCGGTTACTAATGTATATCCCCGATGATTAACTAATACGAAATGTAAACCGAATGCATACATGTTTTTAATGGTCTGTAAAGCACCTGGGTAACTCTGTCAGCTATCGATTCTTTAACCTTTTTTTTTTTCAAATATATAATAATCTTCATTATTTAATTTTGAAATTTTCTTTCCTTCAATATTATTTTTATTTAGGAAGGAAAAAATTAAATAAGTAATGAAAAATTAAAATAATTTGTAAAATTATATTTATATAAATCTTTAGATATTATGTCAAATTCTTGGTTCAAAAATCTGGATGACAGAACTTTCGTTCTTGCATACTTTATTATAAAATAATATAATAATATTCGAAAAAATATTTTAGGAGTACATGACCCATTTTATATATGAAAAACTTGAAAAACTTGTAATAAAAAAGTCCAAAGAAGAGTTGGAAGATTAAAAAAAGAGCACAGATATATACAAATTATGCATATCGAGTCTCCGTGAATTATAATAGTTTATAAATTATAATGAATTGTATTTAATTTCGATTTTACGTGAATTCTACATGAAATATATAGATTTAAGTAATATTTAAAAATCTCATTTATCTTGGTGAAATTTCAAAAATCTTAAAATATAAAATAAAGCATCTATCAGATTTAGATTCTAATGAATACCATCAAATTTTAAAATATAATTTTAAATATCTGATTGAAATATATTAAGTTTTGTATTATTATTTAAAATTTTAATTAATTTTTTAATTTTTTTAAATCAAATTAAATATATAAAAATTTCATAACTAAAAATAAAAAATAAAATTCCGATTAATACATCCTTAAGTGTAGACCTGTCAATGGATCGGGTTTGGATCGGATCGACCTAAATCCATATCCATATCCATTTAATTTAGCGGATTCGGATCGGATCGGGACCGGATTTTTTTTACGCCGATCCATATCCATATCCATTCGGATCATGGATGTCGGATCCATTTACTTACTACTTATATATATATTTTTTATAAACCTTTAACATTACTTAAAATACAAATAAAACCAGTAAATAACAATGTTAAAATTTAAATTACAAAGTCAAACATTACATCTCAAGTCTCAAAACAAATTACAAACTAAACTGTTCTTAAATAAAATATAAAAAGATCTGTAAGTTTTCAAACCACCGACACTCTAGGACTCAGGTCACCAAACTAGATGATTAGCAGAGACTGGGCCTGAATTTGTAGTTGATTTTATATTCAAATAATCAGTAATGTATGTTGTAATTTGTAAATACTTATCAGGAATAAAATATATTATTATATAATATTAAATATATCTAAATATATCTTTTATATATATATATATATATATATATATATATATATATATATATATATATATATATATATATATATATATAGGGTTGCACTCCACACAGAACACCTTAAAAAAAGAACAACACAGAACACTATCATAACACTTCATTTTTCATAAAAAATGATTTGTTAAAGTTATAATTACATAGTTAAGTAGTAATTAAACTTGATATATGAATTCTAACATCCAAACTCATCCAAGTTATTAATATGAAATATTATAGAATCCAGACTACAATTCAGAATAGAATCATATAGATATATCTTTTGCACGATTATTTTACATAGAATCATGTTATTCTTAATTTATATTTATTGTTAAACATGGTGGATACTATTATCATTCATAATAAAACGTTATTCAGCTTAAAATTTGAATTTAATTCAAGTTTTAGATGATATTCTATATTTGATTCTAAAGTGTTCTGTGTTGTTCTTTTTTTAACAGTGTTCTGTTTTGAGTAATGGCCTATATATATATATTAACCGGATCGGATCACACTAAATCCATATCCGGTCCATTTATTATCAGATTTTTTTAATCGAATCGAATTTCGGATCGGATTTTTTTTTTTTTTACCTATCTGTTTTCCTAATCACTGTCTTGCCAAGTTATAAGTCTAAGGGACACTGCAGAAAGTAGATACCGAAAATTGTTATAAGACCATCATGTATATGCATTCTAAGACTCTTCACTTATCGTTCTCAGTCCAGAATTTGGTGATTCACTTGGAAGTTCTGATGCATTTAAGGAGCATGGCTTTATCCATATTCACCACCCCACTTATCTGTATCCCTATGATTGTTAGAGAATTACAGGTTTTAGGATTTATTTATTTTGGATTTTATGTGTTATAAAATAGTTGTTAGTTCACTTCATACTCTGCTTCAGATCTGATTTACTTGTATTTAAATTTTATCTATTTGCTATATAGGACGAAGTCTGGATCGTGCAGCTTATCCGGCTCCAAAGCATGTAGAGAGAAAATGAGAAGAGATCGATTAAATGACAAGTAAGCACTATGTCAGTCGTTTTTTCTTCTTCTATGTTATAGTCACGCTTTCCTTTGTGCTTCCATTGTATCACAATGTGAACTTGACCTTTGTGTTGTGTCAAGGTTCCAAGAACTAAGTTCTATACTGGAACCGGGAAGGACATCCAAAACCGACAAGGCTATTATATTGAGTGATTGCATCCGAATGGTTAATCAGTTGAGGGAGGAAGCTAGGAAACTGAAGGATTCGCATGATATTTTGCAAGATAAGATGAATGAATTGAAGGTGTGCTCGCTTAAAATCTCTTCTGCCTCTTGTTTGGGAATTAAATTGGATGACTGCAATCTTTTCTAAAAGGAACAATTGCATGTGTATCCTTTTATAATCTTGAATCATGCTGGAGTTAATTTTGTAGGCCGAGAAGAATGAACTCCGAGATGAGAAGCAGAAGCTGAAGGCAGAGAAGGAGGTACTTGAACAGCAAGTGAAAGGTTTACACACTCAGCCAGGCTTCTTACCCCCTGCAGTAGTTTCTTCTCCATTTGCAGGCGCTGGACAATTTTTTGGTGGCAAGATGGTGCCGTTTATGGGTTATCCCGGAGTTCCCATGTGGCAATTTACACCCCCTGCTGCAGTCGACACAACGCATGATCATGTACTCCATTCTCCAGTTGCTTAAGTTTAACCCCTACCATGGACATAAAATTACCCAAAGACAGGATGAACTATCTTGCTCTGAATCTCTTTTTTTTGCCTTTTACTTCTATGTGTAGCTCCGTAAAATGTCATTGGCTAATTGCTTTTGTAGACTTTGTAGCTAAAACTCAACTGCAATCCTGTATATCAATGATTTTGCTCCAGTCTTTTTTTACTAACAGATTTTGTTCAGGTCCATTTGAACGAACTACGCATCTGAGATATGAAAACCCCAGATCTTAAAAGTAGACATTAGGGGGTGTTCGGATGGGAATGAAAATCAGTATCTCATGGGTGTGGATTTAACTACCAATCGAGAGTGATATTCTCATTCCATATAACAAAATTGTTGATACAAACACCAGCATATTAATTTGAAATTTTGAATCTTGTTAACCGAAGTCATTAGCAATGAACCAAACAGCCCCTAGATGAGGAGATTCGCAAACGAAAACCCCAAACAGGAAAAGATTTAGCCACCGGTGAGAAAATGGAGTCATATTTTCTTTCCTGTTGTTTTGTAAACAAATCTTAAGTTCCAATATCAGTTAGATGTTAAATATAAATATGTAAATCGCATGATCTGAACCGTGTTCGAATAAATTGAAGACAACTGACGAGTACTCGAAAACTGGTGCGGACACCGGATTATCAATCGACAAAAACTCGTAAAGAAAAAGTAGGCGGCATAAAACAATTTAAACATACACTAAACATCATGTATCGAAAATATTGTCTCGTGTAAGCACTTACTGTGTAAATTTACCCACACAAATAAATCACCATAAAGACAATCAACACAAGTTCATACTAGGAGCGGTATCGCTTTTCCTTATGGTGATGAATTTGTTTGGGTAATCCTCCACAGTTCCTGTGCTAATTCTACAACAAAAGCAGCTCCGTCGGAAAAGCCTTATATTGTCCTAGTAGAAACTTTGGCAATGAGTATCATGAACGGTGTTGGTATATATAGGAGAGGAGAGGAGAGGCTATCAATTGTTCTAGGGTTGAGCTCGCTCAATTTGAAGGAGGCTGAGATGTGGAATTGGGATTATTAATTGTCACTGCTGCTATTACTTTGGTTTTCAAAAAAGATGCTCTAATTTGAATGCTTTGTCAAAAGCAACGTTGGGCGGATCGCTTTGGTAGGGAATCATATCGATAAAGTTGAACTGGGCTTCTTTATGCCAATTTCAACTTCATCTTATTTGCCGTAAAATACTCCTTCGGAATTTAACGTTCATTTACCGTATAATATATATTTTTTTATTTTTAAATTTACTTTTTGTAAATAAGTTGAAAAATGAAATTTTATTTATAAAAATAAAATAAAAGATATACTCCTTCTCTTCCTTTTTATATGTCCATTTTTAAGAAAAAAAAACACGTACCAAGATATAATTGTTTCTTTCAGAAAAATTTTGAGTGCCGCTTATTAATATTTTGATTATCCCTAATCAATATCTTCAAAATAGTGGACCCAACTACTAAATTTTAAATAAATCAAGTTTTGAAAATTGAAATTATGGAAAAAAAATTTGAAAAATTATCATTAAATTTATTTTGAAAGTGTAAATAAACACGTAAACATGATTAAAATTTACTTCAAAACTAGACATGTAAAAGAGTCTGGAAAGAGTAGTAGGTAATTATGCGATGAATGTATTTAAATCGTAGACACAAATTCAACCAATTCATCTACTTTGCATGTATAATTAGTCTTCTATTATTATTATTTTATGACATTATATCCAATGTGTATATATCTTAACAATATCATGATTTATGCATAAGCATCATGATATTCAATGGGTATAATTACATAATTATTATGATTATATCGTGTGTCAACTTTCATATTTTTAAAAATATTTTAAAAGAGTACAATGTCTTTCTTTCTATTTCCAGCGATGCCAAAGATGAGAATAGCTTTGGAAGCAACAAAGAAATGGGAGTGATCCTTGATGAGTAATTTGAGAGTGAGTGAGAAAACAAGAGCAGCCGAGAACACTTTAACCTGATTGCCTTCACACTCATGCCAACAATTTATCACCACAATCAAATCAAAGGTTCTCATATTTGTAATGATATATTTGGATTTTTCCAAATTTATTTATTATCTTGAATTAAAACAAAAAGAAATAACCATTTTTAAGCATATCCAACTTTGAACTTTGTATCAGCAATAGAATATATAATTTTATTTTTGTATATTCAATTATTAATTAAATATATATAGATAAAAACAGAGTACTGATATATGCGCATCCTAATTTAATTTATGCACACCCGCGCCTTATTTTATATCAAATTACGCTTGTCCTATATCATTTCAACCAAATATTTTATTAATTCAAAGGGGTAATTTAATACAAACTAAATGAAAAGATGTGTATAAATAAATTTAATGTGTGCATAAATCAGCATCTTAAAATATTAAACCATTGATAACTTTTAATTAAGTATATAACACAAGCACGATTGGATAGCACAAGTGGTGGATTTATCCTTTGTTGTCCTGGGAGACCCGGATTCGACTCTGACTCACCCGAAAAGTATTAAAACAGATACTAATTTGTAAGGCATATAAGCCTTGTCAAAAAAAGTATATAACACAATTGTGAAACACACCAATGCATATCTAATCTAGATTTCTTGGCTGATGACGAAAAGTGAAAAATAAAGACTCAATTCGCACTTTGATATGTAATATTTGTTATTTTTAAGTAATTATATTAGATTAAATTTTATTTTCCTCACTGTAATATTTCATAATTTAATAAATCTTATTTTAATATAACAACTTTTTTATTATTAGTAAAAGATAGAAATATTAATATATGAATAATTGAAATAATATATATCAATATATAACTTTGAATTTTAAATTAAAATAAAACATATTTTCATCTAAATTTTATTTAAATTTAAATTAAAGTAAACTTTCATATTTTCATCTAAATTTTATTTAAATTTAAATTAAAGTAAACTTTCATTGCGGGGGACTTTAGGTTTTCCAGGAAATAAGAAGTGGGCGCAGTAAAGACTAAAGAGTAAAGAGTCTCTAGGTGGACTACAGCTCGTTTGAATGAGTTTATATCTGATAAAACTGATAGCTTAAAATGTTATGTTTAGGTAATTTTGACTTATGATTGGTTATGAGTTATTAAAAATATAATAATAAAAATAAAAATAATTTATGAACAACTTATGATTCAGGAGTAATTTTTATTAAAAAAAGAGTTAAAAGATTTAGCCACCGAAAAAGTACATCAAACTAACTTTTGGTTTTAAGCAAGTTTTTGGTTTATTTCTGAATTTAAAGTAACTTCTGACTTATTACAAACAGATATTTTTCAATTTAAGATGGATTTAAGCCCGTGCAAACGCCCTCAAGATTACCAACTTTGAATTTTCCTCTGCCTATCTGTTATGTTACTCCTGTCTTCATCAATAATAAGAGACTCTCCCCTGCAAACAACTGAGGATAATAATAATAATTGTTGGAGAAAAGGACAACTGAAGTCTAGAAATTCGCGGAAGTGTTGTTTAAATTTTCTATATAATCTTTCCTTCTTTAATATTTTTTTTGTCAATACTAAATTCCTATGAATACGCAATTACGTATACCTCAGTATACCTGTAAAATATTAAATAAAACGGACAATCTTTGATTAGAATATTTATTTTTACGTCACAAATTTGTGATTTTTCTTTTTATTTATGTACCCAGTTTAAATTGTGTGATAATTTCTTTTAGGCGTTTTACACATACCATAATGTGATGACACGCATATATGATCGGCCAACTATTATGAATTTATTTATGCAATTGTTTAAGTAATTTGGTTAGAATAATTATTAGACTCAATTTGTTTGGGTGGCATAGATAGGGTTGAAATCTTAGTACTGATACTAAAATAAATATTAATTTAAGATATTTTGTTAATAATATTTTGTTAATTAATCATATTCATATAAAATAATTTTGATGTAATACTTAGTAATTGAATTATACATTATTTTTTATTTGAATATAAATCATAATCAATTTTTAAAATAAATATCAAAAATCAGATACATAAATCTAATAGGATTCATTTGATATATCCCGCCTTTCCCGGCTTGCATTATATATTAGCGAATGTACTTCAGTCCACGACTTGGTATAAGTATAGATAATATCTGGACAGGTTATATTTGGGAGAGAGAAGGTAGTACGAAAATAACTTATAAATATATTGATCAGTTAAAATAGATATATAAGATATTATTTAAAATTTGATGAATTCATATATGTTTCGATGTTTCGATATTAATTATATTTGTTAATTATAATTTAAAAATAATATATCTATGTACATGTTTAGTCATTCCTACAAGATTGATCATAATAATAGAACAGGGATAGTATCGTAGTATGATATTCAAGTCATAAGCAACGTGCATAGCATCGTATTATGATGCATCATATTTTATTAGGGATGACAGTTTTACCCGATCCGATGGATACCCGACCCGTTCCGATCCGATTGGGTCTACCCGAACCCGATTTTTTTGGATCTGGATCTGGGTCTGGATTTTATTGTTAGACCCGAAAGAGTTTGGATCTGGATCTGGATCTCAGGTATTCCGAACCGAGACCCGACCCGAAACCCGATTTAAACCCGATTCGAACCCGAAACCCGATAAAAACCCGATACAATATATTATATAGGGAAGTGCTCGAATACAAACTAAGTTAGTGTACAAACTACAAACTCAATATAAGCCCTTGGATGAATCTAATCCAATGGTCCCGCAGGGGCAACCACACACCAGTTAATATACACCCTGTCACACATGATCCGCAGATTCCCCTCCGTTTTTAATTTGAATTTTCCCGTTAATCGGTGAACTTTTTTTGAAATCCGACTTCACTGTATTTTTGTTCATCTCGCAACGATCAATTTCCATACCATATGTGCTATATTTCGAATTGATTTAGAGACTTTTTAATTTTAGTTTGTAGTTTGTACGCTAAGATGGTTTGTACCAGAATAGGACCCATATTATATATATATATATATATATATATATATATATATATATATATATATATATATATATATATATATATATATATATATATATATATATATATAGGCAAGTGCTCAAATACAAACTCCTTAGTGTACAAACGTACAAACAATCACTAAATGATTGAACATAATCACTAAATCTACCAGGAGGGTCTGATGGAGAGATAAGGGGAGGGGAGCACTTACGGGGCGGCATAGCCGAGTGGTGGTGCCGCGACGCCGGCGCAAGGGCAGTGCTAGAAACACGATTGAGGGAGATGAGAAAAGCAGTGGTGAATGTGTGTGTTTGTGTGTGTATAGCACTAATCGGTGATGGAACAACCAGAGAGAGAGAGAGCCGCTAGCAGTGGTGGTGGTGGTGGTTGGTGGTGGTAGGTGGTGGGTGGTGGTGAGAGAGAGAGAGGCGCTGGGCAGTGGTGGTTGGTGGTGGATGGTGGAGAGAGAGAGAGAGTGGCGCTGGGCAGTCGTGGTGGTGGTGGGTGGGGTGGTCGTGGTGGTGGTGATTGGAGGTGATTGTGGTGGCGGTGGTGATGGATGGATGTATGTATTTGTTAAATTAAAATATGCTAATCACTAAATATTATTGTCATAATCACTGGTTTGTACGTTTGTACAGTAAAGAGTTTGTACTGGAGTAAGACCCTATATATATATATATATATATATATATATATATATATATATATATATATATATATATATATATATATATATATATATTGTGTTTAATGTAAAGTATATATATTGAAATATTGTGAATTATTAGGTATGAATATTAACATTTTACTTAATTTTATATGCTCAATACAGAATTTATATTCATTTCATTAGTATTTTTCTCAGTTATTCTGCATTAAAAAATCTAAATATAATAAAATATAAAATATAAATGATAAGTTGAATGATTGTATACAATTAAGTTAACATGTTTCACGTGTTTATTGTTTTAGACGAAACTTGTAAAACCTTTTTTATGTTCCTAAATTTTAAAAAAAAATCAATCATCACATTTTTTTATAGATATATAATTTTTATTTTTTATTTAATTTTATTTTTTAAATACCCGAATTAGACCCGAACCCGAACCGAAATCCCGAAAAAACCCGACGGATCGGATCTGAATCTTCATTTTCCAGACCCGGATCCGAACCCGAACCGACCCGAAATATAATGGATCGGGTCTGGATCTCAGAAAACCCGACCCGGCCCGTTGCCATCCCTATATTTTATTCATCCTCGTCTTATTTATGTAACGCAAAGTTTGACTTCCCATCCATTTTCTTGAACATGTGAACCATTTCAGAGGCCTAATCACAAGTCCAAAACTGGCAAACCCGGAGTTTATTCCAAGATCAGTGATTCAATGATCTAATGGCCTCTAGTGTATCGGTATTAATCATTTTTAGTCTTCTTATAGGCAGTATCTCTGTTAGCCAGTCCACTTTCGTAACCAATGTCTGTGGAACTAATGGTAACTATACACGTAACAGTATCTACAATAGAAACCTGGACAGCGCTCTAGCCAACCTGTCTTCTATCGCAGAGGCTAGCGACTCCGGTTTCTATAACGCCTCGGTTGGCAGGGACTCGGACAGGGTTAACGTACTCGTGCTTTGCAGAGGCGATGTTCAACCTGATATATGCAGAAGCTGTGTGAATGACTCGATTAAAGGGCTAAGAAAGCTATGTCCGAACCAAAAGGAGGCTGTTGAGTGGTACGATGAGTGCATGTTAAGGTACTCCAATGATTCGATTCTTAACAACTTAGTCACTGATCCGACTATGCTGTTATCTAATGTGAATAATGCAAGTGATATGGTTTAGTTCAATCAAGACCTTAGAGGTCTGCTGGATAATTTAAAAGGACAAGCTGTGGAAAAAAAGTTTGCTACAGGGAATATAAGCGGCCGAATTTTTTGACTATTTACGGGCTGATGCAGTGCACCCCTGATTTATCCTCAACGCAGTGCGGTGATTGTTTTGATGAAGCTATCAGAGATATCCCATCTTGTTGCAGTGGAAAAGTAGGTGGCCAGATCATGAAGCCTAGTTGTAGACTTAGGTTCGAGGTTGAACGTTTTTATAACGAGACGATCAGAGTTGATGCACCACCCCCACGGCCACAGGTTCCTCCACCACCATCATCAGTGCCTCCTCCAGGTAAAGCTTTCTTGCTGAGAAATGAATTTCCATGGCATATTAATTAATCCTTGAACCCTTATATAGTTGTTCATATGAAGGCTTGGGTCAAATTTAAATAGTTTTCGACCTCTTTCAAATTTTCTAGTATGTTTTACAGGCAAAGGTCTGTCGGCCTACTATACGCCTGTTTGGTTAGCAGAAGCAGAAGCTTCTGCTTTTCTTGATCCGTTTGTGTAAATAGGTAGAAGCACGTTTAAGAATTTGTGAATACTAGCTTTTCTCTCAAAGCTTCTATTTTTTTCCAAACACTTAATTAACTTATTTACTTCTCACTTCTATTCCACTTCTTTAATTTAAGCAAGAAGTTACTTCTTTTGAATTAACCCAAACAACCCATGTACAGTAGTGATGGGACTTTTATGAAGGGAGTGTTTAGTTTGATATGATAGTTTGCCTGAATCAGAAATTACTGGTGCTTCAGCGGATAGCTAGTCACCCAGCAAGGATTATGATTGAGCCAGTTTCTCCCTGCTTCTCGAAAAAAATTAAATCGTAGTAATCGACTAGACTTAGAAATTGCTCTCTATTGTTTCTCAACTACTTATAAATTTGTGCTTTGTGCAGGCAAGAAAGATGGTAATACCATGCGGACGGTAATAATAGTTGTTGTCATAGTTGGTTCTGCTGTACTCCTGCTTATTTTGTTTTGCATCTGCAGAAGGAAGGCAACGCAAAATAGTGCTACCGGGACTTATCTGTGTAAGTTTCGTGTTATTACTTATTATCTTTATTTAGAACTTGCCCAGATTATAAAGTGATAATGTTATTTGAACCATTTAAAGTCTATGTTAAACAATTTTTTTTTGTGTGTCGTGTTGTAGATGACAATGTAGAAGATATTAGGAGCGATGAATTCTTGCAATACGACTTCACTACGATAGAAGTTGCTACAGATTTCTTCTCAGATGTCAATAAGCTTGGTCAAGGTGGATTTGGAGCTGTTTATAAGGTACACTACGTCATAGATGGGCTAATGAAACGCTTAATCTAAGCACGTGTTACAATAGCTAGGCATATTTTGACATAATGAAACACTACTCGAGACGTATTACAATAGCCAAAATGCGGTGTTACAATAGACGTGACAGTGTTGCAACAATGTAACGCCACGTCCAACTGTTACAATAGTTTATTTAATTGATTATTTAATTAATTAGTTAATTAAATAAATAAATAAATAATGGGCCCCACCACTTGTGGTCCCCACCTGTGGCCCACTACTGCTGACGTGGCAGTGGTGGGTCCCACGTTATTTGCATAAATAAATAATTAATTTTTCAAAACAATTATTTATTTAATTAAATAAATATTTAATTATTTAATTAAATAATTTATTATTATTAAATATCCACCACTTGTGGGCCCCACTACTGCTGACGTGGCAGGTGGGTCCCACAAGTGGGGCCCCACTACTGCTGATGTGGAAGGTGGGTCCCACTAGTCGGGCCCCA
Source organism: Daucus carota subsp. sativus (assembly GCF_001625215.2). Lineage (NCBI taxonomy): Eukaryota > Viridiplantae > Streptophyta > Magnoliopsida > Apiales > Apiaceae > Daucus > Daucus carota. The sequence continues at coordinate 54,984,142 of NC_030382.2, forward strand.
CTACTACTGACGTGGCAGGTGGGACCTGCTGACGTGGCAGGTGGGTCCCGCTGACGTGTTTGTGGGCCTCTTTCCTGCTGACGTGGCTATGGTGGGTCCCACCTTGACTGATGACGTGGCGCTACTATTGGCAGGTGGGTCCCATGTGGGCCCCACTCCTGCTGACGTGGCAGGGGGTCCCACATGTGGGCCCCACTCCTGCTGACGTGGCAGGTGGGTCCCACATGTGGGCCCGTTTATTGCTGCCCCCGCTGACGTGTTTGTGGCCTTGTGGGCCCCTTTCCTGCTGACGTGGCTGTGGTGGATCCCACCTTGACTGGTGACGTGGCGCAACTACTGTAGTATAGCTAGTAAAAATTTTGTAAGGTTTGGGAATTGAACCCATGACCTCCCATGAAAGGGTAAGTGTTTTAAATTGCATAACTTATATATAACCTAAGTTTGTTTTCAAAATCATGATTAAATGAAACCTTGATTAATTAATTATTCAATTAATTAATTAATTAATTAATTAGTGGGTCCCATATGTGGGCCCCTCGTTACTTGAATGAACAACTAATTTAATTAATTAATTATTTATTTAATTAAATAAATATTTAATTAATTTATATATTTATTTATTATAAATAAATATTTTAATCTCTTTTAAGACGATCCAACCGTACGGATGATATTAAATATCCTTCTAGTGTTGGGAAAAAATAATCGAAAAATAGAATGCCTGGGTTATGTCGTATATCCGCAGTATACATTGTGTGGCACGTGATACTTGCATTGGGAATCGTCATGATTTCAGTGTTCATCTTTTTTAATGGCTTTTAAGACGATCCAACCGTACGGATGATATTAAATACCCTTCCTAGTGTTGGGAAAAAATAATTGAAAAATACAATGCATGGGATGTGTCGTATCTCAGTAGTAAATGTTGTGTAGCACGGGATACCAGTATTGGGGATCGTGATGGTTTCACTGTTCGTTTTTTTTAAATATCTTTTAAGACGATCCAACCGTACGGATGATATTAAATACCCTTCCTAGTGTTTGGAAAAAATAATCGAAAAATATAGTGCACATGTTGTGTCGTATCTCAGCAGTATACGTTATGTAGCACAAGATACATGTATTGGGGATCGTCATGATTTCACTGTTCGTTTTTTTTGAATGTCTTTTAAGACGATCCAACCGTACGGATGATATTAAAAACCCTTCCTAGTGTTTGGAAAAAATAATCGAAAAATATAGTGCATATGTTTTGTCGTATCTCAGCAGTATTCGTTGTGTAGCACAAGATACATGTATTGGGATCGTCATGATTTCACTGTTCGTTTTTTTTTGAATGCTTTTAAGACGATCCAACCGTACGGATGATATTAAATACCCTTCTCAGTGTTGGGAAAAAATAATCAAAAAATATAATATTTGGATTGTATCATATTTTAACATAAAACCATATTATAATATTATAAATATATTAAAAATAAATAAACAAATTGTGTCTCAAAAATAGAGGCGGGATAGTTTCCCCCCAAATGAAATCATGTGCGGTATATTCCCCCGAAATCAGCTAAGTCCTCATTTCTATCTCTCTGATCTCTCTCTTCCATCTCACTCTTTTCTCCTCTCTCCTCTCTCTGAAGATAGAAACGGTCCTCACTCTTGGCGACATCTCCCCTCACCTCGCTCTGACCTCACCTCGCCTCGCCTCGCTCTGACCTCACCTCGCCTCGCTTCGATCTCACCTCAACCGTACGAATCAGGGTTTGAAAATTAGGGTTTCAGAATTTGGGCGTTTTGAAGTTTGGGGGTTTAGATCTACGTTCTGTTATCACCACTCCTTCTCTGCACCCTCAGGTACTACTCTCTCTCTCTCTCCCTTTCTCTTTGTCTCTGTCTCTCCTTTCAATCTTTCTGTCTCTCTCTCCTTCTCTCTCGCTCACTATGTTGCTTATTTTTATATATGAGTCATGATAGTCTATGCTGTAATGTTTTGTTTTGTTTTATGTTATCTGAAACAGAGATAGGCACTGTTAGTGCTGTCTCAACAGTGCCATCTTATGATCCTATTTATGCAGGAAGCCACTAAATCTGAGTCCCTGGTCAGGAAACATATTACATTAGAATTTGCTTCATTTTCTGATAGAATAAAAGCAGTTGCCGAAGCTCCTAACTACCTTTATAAGAAAAGCTATATTGGTGGAGAGCAAAAAGAGTTTATTTGTTCTATATCTAAATCGATGTGGCGCTAAAAGCAATTGGTATGGATTTCCTATTTCTTTAGTAGACACTTCCCCATTTTTACTTGGGTCATGGTAATAATATATATTAATCATTTTTTGTCAATAATATACATTACTTGCATTGTTTAGATGATGTACATCTCTAGGGTCTGGTTTGATACAAGAGACTAAGACAGTGCCATTGGTGTAAGCTTCCTAGTTAATATGTGTTTGTAAATAACAAGAATGGATTTTAAAATTGATTCTAAAACAGCTAAATTATATCTCAATACAGTACCTTTCAGCTTGTAAAGCACATAGACTTTCTTCTCTTAGAAAGAACAAGCGTATGTAAGTGTAAGGAAAGGGAGGATGATTTAGATTCTCTGAAATCAAAAGGAGAGGATTGCAGAAATCTGGTATGCCTCACCCTTCTGCCTATCTCCCTCTCTGATCTACCCTTTCTATATATACGTGCACATAGCTACAGGATTGCAAGCTGAAATTCTCCCAGGTCTTTTATATACAGTATTAATAAAAGATAACCACAGTTCCTCAAGACTTCTTATTACTGGTAGATATGTTTCCTTTACTGGTGTCTAAGATTACCAGATGTCTAAGATTGCATTCTAGGAGAAGAATTTTGCTCAAATATATCTATTACTTGAAGATGTCCCTAACGCTGCACGTATTAATTTGTAAACTACAAACTGAAACTTGCAAAATATGATCAGTCACTCTGTAGCTTGTTAGATTTTTATATTTTAATACTTAATGGTCATTGTTTTGTCAAATCTTCTTGACGATAAACCATAGATATTCATGCTTCAGTTTTCTTTATGAATCCTGTCATTATCATCTGCATAATTTCTTTTGCAGATTAGTATTGGTTTTGTCTTTCATAATCCTATAAGTTAACTGGAAGTCAAAAGTTTTAATTACTAAAATAGTAATTATTGTAAGCTTCACTCTTAAACATGTCGGATTTTAATAATAAAGAGCTGTCATTTCACCTTGACAGTGTGGACTCTACAAGTGGTACCATCAAACTGAACTCTTGCAGGACCTCCAGATTCACTTTAATCCGAAACATATATATATTGCATTGATTGTTCAACTATATATGCCAGTTCTACATGCCTGCCATGAAACTTTTAATAGATTACTCATGAAACTAATTTATAGTATGTAAGTTATAGTATTAAATTCTGCAGGTTTCCTATCGTGTTTCACCCATTTACATACGTATCTTCCTTTCTTATCAGCATGAAAGAGAAATCTCTACGGTTGAGGATCCTTTTGATGCTCCAACATATAGTATCCCACAGAAACCAATGACATTTACTGAGGAAGCTTCATACAGTCTTTATATTCTTGCAGGTCTTGGAATAGCTGCTGACGCAGCCTATGGTATTTTCTCGGAGCTTATATTTACCCCAAAAGAGTAAGACGTAATTACATATCTAGCATTTTTAGCTAATATTAGTAAAATCTTCAAAATTGAGGATTTCGTCTTTCTTCATTTGCTGAATTTAATACATGCTTATATACACTTCAGTTGGTCCACCTCTCCCCTGCTGCTTTGTTAAGGTTTGTAAAATTACATATGTAATATATAATTTGATTTCACCAGTGGTAGTAAGCATGTCAATTGAGAGTATTAGTAGCAGAGTAATGGTCCTCCTGACTAAACCATTCCTGCATTTCACATTGTAGAAATGAATTTAATGAAGTATTAATTGGTAGTGTTGGCGGACATAATTCACTGTCTTTGAGGTGTATTTTAAAAAAATTTGTATCAACTTGTGTTATAGCCAGGGAATATAGTACAAAGGTAAGCCTTCTTTTTAATAACTTTACAAGTCCCAGAAAAATTAGCTAGGAATCTCATTATTAAATATTTCACATTTTGGCTTCATTAAATAGTACGACATTTTGGCGCTTTTGCAAGTTCAAGTTTTTGTGTTACTCTGTAGATATAGTTTATTATAATCTGTTTCTAGCTATGATGCACACTATGAGAAACAAATTAACATACTTAATTTAGTTGTTAGCATCGCTTTTTAAATCTATTCTTCTAGTGTCATATTGATGTCTTAAGTTTAAGTAACAAGTACTATTGATCTATTAGAACTAAATCTATTCTTTGTGCAACATTATAGTATATGGCCATCTAGTTTGCAGCTTCCACTTCATAATAATTTGTAATTGTAGCCGAATAGTAAAACTTTAGAAATGCATATGTAGGACAATAGCTTCTGATAGAAATCACATAATTTATAATAACGTGGAATTTATGAAAAAAAATAGATATTATTTACTAAGCAATAACTTCTATTACATATTTTAAGTACTTACACGTAGCACGAAAAAATTCAAAATAATTTGATTTACCTAATTCTCATTTTTAAAAGTTAATCTTATTTATTTATCAATATTTCATATTATATATATATTTTTTCTGAAGTACAATAATTCATATTTATTTAGATATATTTTTTTATAAATATATAAATAAAAAATTAACTATTATCACCTAAATATATATTTTTGGGGCCCTTTTACAGTTGGGGGCCCCAAGCGACCTCTTAACTGGTCTTAGTGTTGAGCTGGGGGTGGAGATGAATATAGTTTTATTAGTCCTGTTCCTGATGCTGGAAATTCACAAATCCAATCTTTTTACTAAGTTACTTAAGGTCCCCTGCGTGAATGCTTTCCTGTTATATACTTCATTTTCTATTAGATACCTACTTTCCTGTGTTTGTCCTATGTAGTTCTATATGAGCAAGCATCATTGACTGGCTATTGACCTCATGCCAACTTTTCAATTACTTCATATTGCAATTCCTTGAAAAAAAAGTTTGAAGATAAGATCACTGAGTTTCAGGTTAGTTTATGAATATGCTGGTATTTGTGTCTTATGTAATGTGTTAGTACTTTACAAAGTTTATGATTTGGTTTCGTATGCTTACAGACTCTGAGGCAAACCATTCATCATGTATCGAGAGGTGGTTCAAAGACGTGTTTTTACACGTTTTCTCAAGTTTTACCTTACATTATTTTCTTCTGCATCTTGTGGCTTTAGATTCTAAACAATTAAAAAATTTCTGCCTTTTTGATCTTTCAGTGATTGATACAAGAGCTGACCGGCTACTCCAGTTCCAAAATCTAAGGTCGAGGAGCTGAACGCAAATATTACTTAAAGTGAGCTCAACGCACCGCTTCTGGAACCACTCATGGCACCACTTCCGGCACCACCGATTCTTGAATATAACTGTTTCTGCGATTACCTTAGTTACTATGAATTTGTCGTACTTAATTTTGTAGTTAGATTGTTTTGATGTTGTGTTTCTTAAATGGTTTGGATGAGATTGTTTTATGTTGGACTTGCTGGAGGATGGTTGGATATTTGTTGTACTAGAGTTTGGTATTTGTAGTTTTAGCTGGATGTTTGGTGGGAAGTTTGGATGGATGTTTGTAGGATTATTTGTATTTTTATTGGGAGTGTTACAAAAACAATGCAGGCATTGCAGAATTTTTCAAAATATGTGTTACAATAGCTCATTTTAATGTTACGTTTGATTACTATTTGTGGTACATTAGTTGACTTAGTGTTACAGTAGACAAGTATACACTGTTGCAATAACACCTTTTTACTGTTACAGTAGTCATAATAAAAGGAATAAGCAGTGGGCCCCAAATGTGGTGATGTGGCAGTCCACTTGGCATTATGGCCCACAAAAGCTGATGTGGCGTAAAGCTGAGCAAAGTGGGACCCACGTGGCCCGGTGGGTCCCACAAGCTGACGTGTCTGGTGTGGGGCCCATAATATGAAGTGGCCCATATGGGACCCACATGCTGACGTGGCACTGTGGAACCCACATTCTGACGTGGCAAACTTGGTGGAATAAGCTAATGTATCACTGATTTACCGTTACAATATCCCTTTATAGTGTTACAGTAGGACGCTATTGTAATGCTTTTTAACTGTTACATTAGATTCCAGAATGTGTTACAATAGGGGGCAATTGTAACGCTCGCAAACGTAACGCCCATTAGTGTTACAATAGATCTATTGTAACGGTTTTTGGTCCTATCGTAACGTGATTTGAGCATTACAATTGGCTATCTATGGCGTAGTGGTAATAACACAAATAAGTTGAATACAAAATTGTTTATACTTTACAGATATAAGCTCACATCTTTTCATTTCTGATGTACCAGGGACTGCTGAAGAATGGCCAAGAAGTTGCCGTGAAACGTCTTTCAAGAGGTTCAAATCAAGGTGAACAAGAATTTAAAAACGAGGTTTTGCTGGTAGCACAACTGCAACACAGAAATTTAGTTAGACTTCTCGGTTTCTGTTACGAAGGCACCGAAAGACTTCTCATTTATGAGTTTCTGCCTAATGCAAGTCTTGACAACTTCATATTTGGTATGTGATTGTTCCTCGTCGTTCTTTGCTAATCCTTTCATTTGATTCCTGACAGTATTTAGTTACTGTCCTTCTCCTTGCTCTTTTATGTTAGCTCGCGGTACTATACTGAATTTTATAAATTAGCATTGCATGATTGGTTTCTACTGTAGAGTGTAGATTCGAGCAAGCGCTCAGTTCTGGATTGGCAAAAGCGATACAAAATTATAGGAGGAGTTGCTAGGGGACTTCTCTACCTTCATGAAGATTCTAGACTGCGAATTATTCACCGAGACTTGAAAGCTAGCAATGTTTTGCTAGATGCAGACATGAATCCTAAAATTGCAGATTTTGGCATGGCAAGATTGTTCGACATTGATGAAACCCAGGCAAATACAAGTAGAATTGTGGGAACATAGTAAGTTATCTAACATTATATATAATCAGGCACTTGTCACTAAAAGCTTAATTAGGATCATGCGCTATAGTATTTTATTTATCATTGTCTTCGGACAATTTGCTATCTTACATTGCAGTGGATATATGGCACCAGAGTATGCAATGTATGGACAATTCTCGGTTAAGTCTGATGTATTCAGCTTTGGCATATTAGCTTTGGAAATAGTAAGTGGTCAGAGAAACAACTGCTTTCGATATGGTGAGAATGTTGAGGACTTGGCCAGCTCCGTAAGTTTGATTATGTTTATGTACACTATTGCATTCTTTCTCAGATATCAATGATAAAGAATAATTGCATTTGATCGCGTTGTGTTCCTTTAGGCTTGGAAGAACTGGCGAGAAGGGAATGCAACTAATATTATAGATCCAATGCTACTGAACAGTTCTGAATCAGTACGCGAAATGATAAGATGCATTCACATCGGACTTCTATGTATACAAGGAAATGTTGCGGCAAGACCCACCATGGCATCGGTGATGCTTATGTTAAATAGCTTATCTCTCACTCTTGCAGTACCTTCAGAGCCGGCATTTTTTATGCACAGCAGCTTTGGTCCAGAAGTGTCCTTGCCTGAAGATACTAATAGTTCGATGGTGACTGACAAATCTAATAAAGCTAAAGATATATCTTCTGATTACTCTCTTGACAATGCTTCAAGGACAGATTTATATCCACGATGATCAGTTATAATGTGTTTAAATTGTTTGTGTACATGTTCAACTTTGATGTTTTTGCATTTAACATGCATATATTTTGCCTTCATTGTAAATTATTTATCCCAGACGAAATTATTTTGTAATATACTTATGTTGAAATATGTTTTACATACAAAATATAAAGGTTTCAAACTGGCTGCAACTTGCTTGTATGAAGCCGAAATCGCTGGTCATCGCCGAATTCCGATCAAGCGCATATCTGTTGCTCCCTCTATCTCATTTAATTCTATACGTTTCTTTTTCACTGTCCGACACACACTTCAATGCTCTTATAAAATATAATTTTATAACTTATTTTTAAAATTTTCTTTTTCTAAATAAAAATATGGGATTTTCTATGGTGTGCCCAATGGCACACAATAGTCCCTAACTTCAATAAAAATAGCTCCTTTTAATTGGTGGATGAATAATAAATGAGAATGGCCCCCCTGCATTCACATCAACTCCACCAATCAGAATAGGTCATTTTTATAGAATTTAGTGATTATTGTGTGCCCTTGGGCACACATTAGAAAGACCGTAAAAATATAACATTCAAACTTTTATACAGAAAAGAAAAATCTTAAAAATAAGTTATAGAATTATATTTTGGGTTAAATAGCTAATTCATCACTAACCTAACTGAAAACTCGCAACTGAGTAATGTTGTTGAAAAGATTTTCAAACACATCACCAAGTAATTAAAAACTTTCAAAATCATCATTCTCCATCAGTTCCGTCAAGTAGTTAACGGAAAGTTCAAAAAAAAAATTAAAAAAATCAAAAAAATTGGAAAAATCCTGAAAAAATTCAACAAAACCTGATTATTTTTTTTGAAAAATGTGAATAAAATAAAAGAAAATCAAAAAATTAAAAAAATAGAAAACAAAAAGTTTCAAACCTTTTTTTTATTCTTTTCAATTTTTCTAAAACCCGAAAAAAAAACTTGCCACCTAATTTTTTTCAAATTTTTTCAAATTCTTTTAAGATTTTTGAATTTTTTCAGAATATTTTTGAACTTTAGAATTTTTTTTCAGAATTTTTTGAATTTATTATGAATTTTTTGTTTTTTCTCCAAAATTTTCTAAATTTTTAATGTGTTTTTCAGATTGTTTTCAATTTTTTTAAAAAAAATTATTGAACTTTCTGTTAATCACTTAACGGAACTGACGGAGAATGATGCTTTTGAAAATTTTTAATTACTTGGTGATGCGTTTGAAAGTTTTTTCAACAACATGACTCAGTTGTAAGTTTCGGGTCAGGTTAGTGATGAATCAGCTATTTAACCCATTATACTTTACAGGAACATCCGTGTCGCGTCCCCGTCCCCTAATGTATATAACTCAGGGCGAACGAGGGAGTATTAGTCAAGCACTAACACCCTATCATTCCTCAGCCTTGTACACACCCCGCCCATTACATTCGAGAGCTAAGGGCATCTCCAACAGGAATCCAACATATTATTATGCTAAGGCAGTTTTATGCTAAGGCAGTTTTGCCCAAACCACTCTAATCGTGGATTGAAAAGTGATCCAAATTCGGATTAGTGAATAGTACTTGTCCAAATTTGGATATGATCCAAATCTTTTTAACATTAAAATATTATTACTTTTTTTGTTTTTGAAAATTATTTGATGATTTTGTTAATGTTATTAAGGATATATTAATAAAGATTAGAATATAATTAAAACAACGATTAATTATAAATTAAAATTTCAAAATATATAAAAAATTTAAAATACATAAAATTTCAGCAATTTATCAATCTCTATAGAAAAATTAAAGATAAAGATGTCCATCTTTAACTTCGAAATACACTAATTGAGCATTTGTGGGAAGAATATATTAATTCTGTGAATTAATATTTTAATATATTCTTTTAATACTTTTAATATATTTTTATATATCGTTTTATCTTTCTCGAATTATTTTGTGATATTTTATATTTGTCTAGTCGTTGATTGTATTATTATAATTATTGATGAAATTAGTTAATCATTTATTAAAATATTTAAAATCAAAGTATATGAATATTTTAAAGACGAATGAATTTGGATCTATATTTGGGTCACATGATTGGAATAAGATTTGGATCTCACCCTAAATTTGGATTATTTGATGATCCAAATTTGGATTTATGGTTGGAGTTGGCCTAAGATATTATCAGATTCAATAAATTTTAATAAGTATCATCTAATTTTTAAGTATAATTTTTAATATCCCGATTGAAATATTATTAGATTTTGTATTATAATTTAAATTTTAATTAAATATCTCAAAAATATTTATTTTTTAATTCAAATTAAATATATCAAAATTTCACAAGTAAAAAATAAAAAATAAAAACCCGATTAATACATCTTGAGTGTATACCTAGTCCAGCTCTTCCAACTACATGTCAAGTTTTCAACGCGCCTAGATGTGCAGAACTTCAGAATATATCAACACGCTCCTGTGCCGCTGTTTCTGTTCGACTGTCTCGTATTTATATACTATATTTTTTGTTCCACTCATTGATGTTTCTTTTCCATTTCACTCAATTTTATATAAAATAAAATTTCATCCACTACATTTTCACATCACACATATTTTATATATTAAATATTAATTTATCCCAGTATTATATCCACACTACACCTATTTTATAGTTTAATTCCATCACTTTACTCATTTCTTTATTTTTATTTATTAAATTATAATTTTTCTTAATATCCGTGTCAGATCCTTATATATAAAACATTAAAACTCCATGAAGGAGGGAATAACTGTTAAAGATGTAATACTGATAGTATATAAATTTGTTTTTAAACATAAGTGAGTAAATCGTGTATTTAATTAAATAACTGAAAGATTTTAGCCGATCCGGATTGAGACTAGACATGATTGGGTATTTTTATTGTTAAAAAATGAAAAATTAAAATTAATTTAATATTATATATGCTATCAAATATGTGCTTTTTATTCATAAAGATAAAAATATAATATAATTAAAAATATTTTTCTAAATAATCAATAATTTTTTTGACAGAAATGTTCATAAATTATTAATTTTCGAGCAAGGCAATAACATTATTTAAAAGTAGTAGCATTTGTTTTTCTCGGTAAACCACGTGTAATGTACCACCGTTTGTGTTCGGAAAGAGCGTAGAAATTGTTTGACAACTTCTCCCTTCACTAACACCCTTATTCAGAGCACGATTGGAAACGAAAATAAAAAACAATAATATTCCGATTATACTCATGGCTTTAATCACACGGGTCAACAAAATAAAAGAAATATTATATTCTAGTCTCATCACTCTCATCTTCTGCCAAGCCGCGCAATTTGACCATTCTAGATTCGAAGAGAATAAAACCAAAAATAGAAACTTACAATTCAAGAGATTATGGTTGTAATGTCGTATCCTGTAACATTGATCATTTTTGGTATTCTCATATGCAGTATTAATCTTAGCCATTCTATTATAATTGTCACAGTATGCGGAACTAAGGGTAACTACACGAGTAACAGTACTTACAATCGAAACCTGAATGCCGCTCTAGCCAACCTCTACTCGGCTGCAAGCACTAGCGACTCCGGGTTCTACAATGCCTCCGTTGGCCAAGGCTCTGACAGAGTTTACGCGATCGCGCTCTGTAGAGGCGACGTTGAACCTGATATCTGCAGAAGCTGCGTTAAAGACTCAATTGCATATATAACAGGGCAATGTCCTGACCAAAAGGAGGCTGTTGAGTGGTACTATGAATGCATGTTAAGGTACTCGAATAGCTCGATACTTAATAACATGGTGGCAGAGCCGACTAGAGCTTTGGTGAATGGGAATAATGCAAGTAATCAGGTTCAGTTCAATAAAGACCTTAGAGATTTGGTGGAGCGTTTGAGAGGACCAGCAGTTGAGCGAAAGTTTGCCACTGGGAGTATAAGTGGACCGGACTTTCTGACAATTTTCGCGCTTATGCAGTGCACACCTGATTTATCTTCACTGCAGTGCAGCGACTGTCTTAATCGGGCTATTACAGAAATTTCAACTCGTTGTTATGGATTAGGATGCCACTTAATGAAACCTAGTTGTAGGCTTAGGTATGAGTATGAACGATTTTACAACCAGACGACGACAACCAATGCTCCACCACCAGAGCTGCCTTCAACACCACCATCAGTGCCTCAAGGTAAATCACAAATTTTCCATAGCACTTTTTCAGATAATAACATATCCTCGTCTAATTTCTATGATTTTTTTGTGTAGTTGCTGGTAAAGGGGATAATAACGTGCCAACGGTAATTATTATTGTTGTTGTCATTGTTGGTTTTGTTATGCTCATGCTTCTTGTGGTTTGCATCATTAAAAGGAAGCGAAGGCAGAAGACTACTACCGGGGGAATGCTCAGTAAGTGTTACTATGTCTTCTGTCCGTTTCAATGACTTGGATAGATTGAAGAATAATATCAACTACACTTTCTGTAACTAAGATACAGTAAAACCCCGAAAAATGAATAATCTCATCAAATTAATAAATTTATCCAATCCCCATGGGGTTCAATTATCGAGGTTTTACTTGTATTGCCGTGCTGAATTCAAGTTAGTAATCTTCTCTGAAATTGGAGTAAAAGCTAAAGAGGTCACAATTGCATTGGTGGTCTATTATGTTCCCAGCAATATCGAGTAGTTGATTTATTCTTTTGTGTCTTGTTTTTCAGTTGATATGGATGATGTGAACAGCACCGAATCCTTGCAATACGACTTTGATACTGTTGAAGTTGCTACAAATCACTTCTCAGATAGCAATAAAATCGGAGAAGGTGGATTTGGGGCAGTTTACAAGGTAAGAACAGAGTTCAAGTGGGTCTTTACTTATCAGAAGGGTCAATATAATACAAGCTATAATACTTTTTGTAAAACAATTGCTTCTCTAAAGTTATCTTATCTTTGGCGTTGTATGTCCATTATTACAGGGCACACTACAAAATGGTCAAGAAATAGCTGTGAAGAGGCTGTCTCTGGGTTCAAATCAAGGACAACAAGAATTCAAAAACGAGGTTATTTTAGTGGCCAAACTGCAGCATAGGAATCTAGTCAGACTTCTTGGTTTCTGCTTCAAAGGAAATGAAAGACTTCTTATTTATGAGTTTGTGCCTAATGCAAGTCTTGACCACTTTATATTTGGTATGTTTTCTATTTATGCTTTGATTTTTGTCACAATTTTTTATTTATGCTTTGGTGATGGCCATTTTTGTAACTTATTCAGTATGAAGTTTAGGTTATCTTTTGAAAATAAGTACCTATATTCCTGTTACATGTCTAAGATACTAACTTCATTGGTGATGAATAATGATTATGGTTGTTTATCTTAAAGATTCAGTGAAGCGTTCATATATAGACTGGGAAAAACGATACAAGATCATAGGTGGAATTGCCAGAGGACTTCTTTACCTTCATGAAGATTCAAGACTACGGATCATTCATCGAGATCTAAAAGCGAGCAATGTTTTGCTCGATGCTGAGATGAATCCTAAAATTGCTGACTTTGGCATGGCACGGTTATTCAATTTGGATGAAACTCAAGGATCTACGGATAGAATTGTGGGAACATAGTAAGTCTTCTGACCAATTGTACCACTTTTGGCTGAAAGCATCAGATTTATATATAGTAGTAGCAATTATTTATTTCTGCGGTTTTATTAAAGTTGAATTTCTTTGGACAACTCTATTTGTGCATTGCAGTGGATATATGGCACCAGAGTATGCAATGCATGGGCAGTTCTCGGTGAAGTCTGATGTATTTAGCTTTGGTGTATTAGTTTTGGAAATACTAAGCGGTCAGAAAAACCATAGTTTTCGAAATGGAGATGACGTTGGAGACCTTACAAGCTTTGTAAGTTGTATTAATGCTCATAGAGTTCATGCATCAACTTCATATACTGAATGCATTCAATTAGCATACTTGATCACATTCATAATATAATGCAGTTATCATATCTGATCATACTAACTTCTCTCAGGCCTGGAAGAATTGGCGAGAAGGGACTGCAACTAATATTATAGATCCAGTACTCAGAAATAATCCAGCATCAATACGCGAAATGATAAGATGTATTCACATCGGATTACTATGTGTGCAAGAAAATGTTACAAACAGACCTGCCATGGCTTCAGTGATGCTTATGCTGAACAGTTTTTCTCTCACCCTTGAGGTGCCTTCCGAGCCTGCCTTCTTTATACCGAGTAACATTGATCCAGAACTGCCATTGCTTATGGATGATTCCAACTCAAGAGTTAGTGTCAAATCTAGCGATTACTCTATTGACAGAGCTCCAATCACCGATACATATCCACGGTGATTAATTACATTTACACAAGTGTTTGCTTTTATTGGTTTGTTACTGATTGCGTTCAACTTTGATAAGAAATTCTTCACCGAGGGTCAGGTATTAAAATTTTTGCCCGGATTTGAGAATTATTCTGCATTCCTGGAACTTTTATTTTTAATATCATGTACTCAAAATGTCAATATAAATAGAAATTTTTATTTTATTTTCGTGTCCCCTAAAAAGTTATCGGGTCAACTACACAGACAACAATAAGAAGCTTGGTTAATATGCATTTGGAGCTATTTTAACTCCAAAATTTAGTCTGTACCCCGACTTTTACTTTTATTAGTTTATATAATTTAGGAATATTTATAAATATACTGATTTTTTAGAAATTATTTACAAATATACTGTCAAGTTAAATTTTTTTAAAAAATACAATTTTTTTCTAAATTATTTACAAAAATACAACTTACAACTTCTGCAACCTCAACTGTTGCAAATTAAGTTGCATTGCAACTGTTGCAAATGAAGTTGCATAAGTTGCAAATGAAGTTGCAATGTTGCAAATGAAGTTCATAAGTTGCAAATGAAATTTCTCATTTGCAATGTTGCAAATGGTGTTGCAAAGTTGCAAGTCGTTGCAACTGTTGTCAAATGTTGTTGCAAATGAGGTTTCAGAAGTTGCAAATCGTATCTTTGTAAATGATTTATAAAAAATGGTATTTTTAAAAATATTGAAAGTTATTTTTGTAAAAAATTTCAAGATGTTAGGCAGTTATGAAAAAAACCCTAATTTAATAGGAATATATTTAGGATCTTTTGGATCAACTCAAAAAAAATGTTTATTGCTTATATGTGAAAAATTATTTTTAAATAAAAATTAATTTTAAATTAATTTATTGAAATTTTTTGATAGTTATAACTTAACGAGTATAAAGATTATGAATATAATAATAAAATAATATAAATTAAAATGATCTTATATATTTTTAAAAAATCAAATTTAAAAAATAAAAATAAATCATTAAAAAATTGAGGATTTCAAATCCTCATATGACTTACAAATTGGAAATTGACTTATAAATTTTTTACACAAATAAAATACTTTTGACTAATATGGCTTTTGATTAATAAATTGATTTCTTTTTATCAAAAAAATAAACTCAGAATAAAATCTCAGTCAAACAATCCTTATCTTTACTTTTATTTCTAATAACAAAAAATAAATTATGTCCATTTAATTGTAAAATTAAAATCAAACTAGATTTAAAAACTGAAAATCATATGCTAAATTAAATTTTAGATGTTTATTAATAATATAACTTTCATAAATATTTATCCATATAATTAATATAATTTGGGGGATTAAATTGGATTATCTAGATAAAGACTAAAATTCTTTCAGAAAAAAATTAAAGACTAAAATAATTCTGAGAAGAGATGCGGATTGGCTTTATCTGCAACTGTCCAATGTTCACAAAACAATTTAAAAAAAAAATCACAAGATTCACTTGCAAGACTAGTATTCTGAAACTGATAACCACCACCCTTGGCGGCTGGCCTCTTTTAATTTTTCAACTCGTCATTTACTGCCACTCAGAATTTTCAAAAGGGTCACTTTACAAAATACTTTTCTACACCACTTTAACATTATTCAAGTAACGGGCATATACAGGTTTTGATATTTTTTATAGTTTAGCTGGCATTTGGTTAAATCAGATTTATTATTGTGATAAAAATAAAGTTATAATTAATATTATATATATTTCATAAGAGATTTTCAGTATGTTAAAAACAATTTTCCGCTAAAAATATAAAGTCATTTTCATCTATAATTAATATATTTATAATATTGTTGAAAATGGTCGTTAATGGTCAGAAGTCGCTGTTTTGTCATTATGGTACATTGTTGCATATTCCTTTCTTAAAAGTCAACTTGCATAAAAAGTATATAGAAAATAATATCAATATTGCTAATATGAAATGAAACTCAATTAAGCAGGATTATGATTAAAATAAATATTAAATAATAAATCTATCTTATTATTTATTAATAAATAATATAATGTTGCTGAATATTGTAATATATGAAGATAGTATCTTGTTTGAATTATAAAAAAACTTCTGATTGTATTTTCGAATTTGAAATTTTCGTTAGATCACGACAATTTAGAAAGATTTGATTATTAGGACAATCTTACATGCTAATATCTCCTTAACAGTTTTTGATGTACACAAATAGAGATGGAAAACATGGATGGAAGCAAATTCATGACATAGAACATCAAGCTCTTTATTGGCTAAGGTGCACGCTTTTGACTCCTTCCCTAGCAAAGACTATTCTATTCTGTACATCCATATTGGATATCTGAGGACAGTACTTAACCAAATTAGCAGCCACAGTTCAAAAGATTAATGATACCAATGGCCTCTTCTTCTGCAGCATCCATAATTTTTTTTACTATTTTCGCAGGCATTATTTCTTTGAGCCAGTCCAGTTTGGTAGACCACGCCTGTGGAACTAACGGCAACTACACAACCAACAGTCTTTATGATAGAAACCTTGGCACCGCGCTAGCCAAACTCTATTCCAACGCCAACACTAGCAACTCCGGTTTCTATAACGCCTCTGTGGGCAAAGACTCGGACAAAGTTAATGCGCTGGTGCTATGTAGGGGTGATGTTCAACCCGGTATCTGCAGAAGCTGTGTGAGAGACGCGGTAGACAAGATAAGGAAGCTGTGTCCTAACCAAAAGGAGGCTGTGGAGTGGTACGACGAGTGCATGTTAAGGTACTCCAATGATTCGGTTATCAACAATCCAGTTAATGAGCCGACCAGAGAGATGTTCAATGCGAAAAATGCAACTGATGCGGTTCAGTTTAGTAAAGACCGTAAGGCCTTGTTGGATGAGGTGAGGGAAGAAGCAATTGTGCAAAAGTTTGCCACAAGGAATATGAGTACTGGAACAGATGGTAAGAGTACTATTTATGGGCTCATGCAGTGCACCCCTGATTTAGACATAGATGGCTGCCATGACTGTCTTGATGATGCATTGGAAGAAATTGCGGATGGAAGTGGAACAATTGGAGGACAAGTATTGAAACCAAGCTGTAGGCTTAGGTTTGAGATTACGCCTTTTTATAACGAGACGACTATAGTTTTTGCACCATCACCACAGCCACAGCCGTCTCCACCACCACCATCATCGTCGTCTCATGGTAATTACTCATTTACACCATGATATGTTGAAATTTTAATGCATGTTTTGCGGATAGGAGATTCTTGAACCGGAGTTTTACTAGTCCATAACAAAGACTATGATTCTTTCTGTTGCATGTAAATACAGTGTCGGCAGAGGAGGGAGTGGTCTTGGGCCAGTCCTCAAATCCTGATTTTTTTTTTTGTGGCACATAGACTAACTGCTTACATTTTCTAAATATCTATTTGCATAACTTTTCAACTGATTAGTTATAGCTTGCATAAATAATTAGTTATTTGTTCTTATTACTGACTGAATTTTTAATAAATACAAAAAAATCTAATTTTTCTCACAATATTATTCCAATAAATGATATGAAGAGAATATTCTGAAATTAAGTTCCAACTCCATATTCCCCATTCCAATTACCACCCTGCGGATCAAACAACTTGTCGCAGACCTAACAAATTTCCTCTGTAATTTCACTTGTATTTATCAAATGTTTCTACTTTGTGCAGGAAAAGATAATATCACACGAATAGTAATTATAACTGTTGTTGTGATTGTTGGCTTTGCTGTTCTCCTACTTATTTTGGTTTGCATTTTCAAGAAGAAGCCAAAGCAGAGGACTGATACTGCAACTTTCCAGAGTAAGTTTTGTGTTGCTAAAACTAAAAACTTTTGCGAATTCATACAGCCTCTCATGTGTTGCTGCAGCGTTACACAGATTCCTATCGAGTTAAAAATATGAATTTATGAATGTGGCCTAGAACAAAAAATAACACGCTGACATATTGTTATATATACAACTGGTCGTTACGAACTTACAGATATCCTGTATATGAATTGACTTGGCACCTTGCAGTTTATCATTTTATCTCTGGGTAATGCATTGTTATGTTTCTTGATCCTGCGTGTTTTGCTTCAGCTGACAATGTGGAAGAAATAAGAAGCTCCGACTCCTTGCAGTATGACTTTAATACAATAGAAGTTGCTACAAAACACTTCTCACCTAGCAATAAGCTTGGACAAGGTGGATTTGGAGCTGTTTTTAAGGTAAAGAACCTATATGTGCTCAAGTCAGTATTTCAAATTTACCAAAACTAAGAAAATATGATTTTATTTGATGTTTTTCCTTGTTAAATTTGGCATCCACAGATATTTTACAGAAATATTCTTTCTTCATGTTTGCTTTTCTAATGTAAAAGGGGACGCTGAAGAGTGGTCAAGAGGTGGCTGTGAAACGCCTTTCAAAAGGTTCAGAGCAAGGTGAAGAAGAATTTAAAAATGAGGTTTTGTTAGTGGCACAGCTGCAACACAGAAATTTAGTTAGGCTCCTGGGTTTCTGCTACGAAGGAACCGAAAGACTTCTCATTTATGAGTTTGTGCCTAATGGAAGTCTTGACCGTTTCATATTTGGTATGTGATTTTGCATATTGTTTTCTCTTCAACTACAATTGTTTATGATATATTAGATTCGACAGAATCATGATACATGAGTTTGCTACTGCAGAGACGACAAGGCGCTCATTCCTGGACTGGGAACAACGATACAAAATCATAGGAGGAGTTGCTAGGGGACTCCTTTACCTTCACGAAGATTCTAGACTACGTATTATTCACCGAGACCTAAAGCCAAGCAATGTTTTGCTAGATGCGGATATGAATCCCAAAATTTCAGATTTTGGCATGGCAAGACTCTTCGGCGTGGATGAAACTCAAGGAAATACAAGTAGAGTAGTGGGGACATAGTGAGTTATACAATCATTCTGCACCCTTGTGTATCAGTAATCAAAAGCTTAACAGTCAAATATATTACTAAATTTACTTTTGTCACTTATCTTATATCAATTCGATGTACAATAATTAATCTTTAGTCGTGCATTGCAGTGGATATATGGCGCCCGAGTATGCAATGTATGGGGAGTTCTCAGCCAGGTCTGATGTATTCAGCTTTGGTGTATTAGTTCTGGAGATAGTGAGTGGTCAAAGAAACAACTGCTTTCGGAATGGCAGGAATGTCCAGGAACTGACCAGTGCTGTAAGTCCAGTTAGACAATAACCTTTTTCACTACTTTCATGCATGTTAAATATGATAAAGCTGTACTATCTATCAAATTACATCAAGTTGTTTTCTCTCAGGCTTGGAAGAATTGGCAACAAGAAAGTGCATCTGATATTATCGATCCAACGCTTAAAAATAGTTCAGAATCAGCGCGCGAAATAATAAGGTGTATTCACATTGGGCTACTGTGTGTGCAAGAAAATGTTGCGGAAAGGCCTACCATGGCCTCGGTGGTGCTTATGCTGAATACCTTTTCTCTGGCTCTTGCATTACCTTCACAGCCTGCTTTTCTGTCACGCAGCGGCAGTGGTTCAAGGGTAAGTGAGAGATCTAGTCAAGCATTGGATCACTCCATGGACCTTGCTTCAATCACTGAGTTACATCCCCGGTGATAAATTAACAAGTGTGTGATGTTACAAGTTTTGATGGATTGTGTTCAACTCTGCTGTTGTACCTGTGTGTATATTTTTTACCTTCACTCATACTTGGTACTTATGAAGTGTATATTTTCATCCGCAAATGTTTATAAAAGATAACTGAAAATTGTCAGCAGCACTCGTTTTCTAATCAATCATATAGTTTCTCGTTAACAGAAGTAACTTTATTTACGATTAAATGACATAAATTAGTAAATCAGTTGTTACTGTGTACACAGTTTCAGCCAAGGTCTAGCATTTCATCAAAGATGAGCAAATGCCAAATGGACACACAGAATCCACTAATAATTTTATAATCTTCCCCGTCAGCAATCAGCATCACCACAGGCTGTCTAACGTGAGACTACTAATGTGCCATGAAAAGCATGGCTTGACATTGAAGCTGCGATAAGTCATGAATTGTACATTGTCTCTAGTGCAAATTGATTGAATCGGTGGTTCTAGACTCTAGATAATTCAGTACCCGGTACTTTTGACAAGCTTGCACTTCTAATATTAAAGAACTAGCACGCAAATGTTGCAATTTTAAAATAACCTGATTCATACGCTCCTGGTTGTCTATCAAACAAATAGTTATATAACCATTTATTTGGATTACCATGTAGTAATTTTGGTTATTGTGGTCCATGAGTTGGCCAATTCGATTAAAACAAATTTTGGATAAAATTAATTCAATATAACTTATTTTAGAATAATTTAAATTATACTTAACTAACAAGTTTATAAATTTATTATGCAAATTTTGTTCAATAAATATATATTTTATACATGACGCTTTCTAATTTATTTAATATTTTGACATGTTTTGTATATCTTTTTTGACACTTCAACTATATAATAAGTAGTATAATATAATTAATATTTTCTAAAATTAAAATTTTGATTATTATTTAATTTATTAAATATTTAAATAATATTTTAAATTATATGAGAATAGTTATTAAAAAAAGTTAATATGACATCTAAAAATGATTTATACAGAACAGTATTTTCTCTATATTATACGACTACTCCTGTTTGTTGGAGGGACCACAGTCCACAGGTGAGAAAAACTTATTCGCCGCCAAACCCACTACACTGTTCAGTCCCGGAATTGAAAGTACATAAAGTTTTTGAAAAAAAATCATTTTATTATGAATATCCAAAAATATCTCAAATATTATTGTTAGTAGGCTTGTCAACTGATTGATATCAATTATCATCTACAAGAATCTATAATCGAATACATATATTTATTTGGAATATATCTCATCTCATGAAAATCTTATCTAAGAAAAATGGAACCTAGTTATATATTTTTGTATGTGATTTGTTTTGAAATGATATACAAATTTTAGTTAGCATTTTTGAAAAATTATTATCTCATATTATGAAAATTGGAAATTCGCCCGTAGGATTGGTTCAGCTAAGAGGGGACAAGTATCCTCTTTCGACAAGCTATTGCGCGCACCCGAAAGGAAGCGGCTGCGGGTTCCTACTTAAAAAAAGAAGTTTGGAAATTTAATATATATGAAGGTCCTGCGTAACACTAGTGTTTATAAAATTTGGAATTGATACTTACAATAGCATATACGTACATTTTTGTTTTTCTGAAAATGTTTATAACTCTTTTGTTAATATTGGCCAGTGATTATATTGTATAATAAAAACATATTTATAATATTCTGGATATTAATATTTCCGGGTTTAGGTTTATTCAGTGATATAAGTAGTAATTTATTAATTTCAGTTTTCGTTCAATTAAAATATAATTTAGTTGAGTATTTCATCCGAAAATTTAGATGATAATAAAGATTCAGTCAATCGGATCCAAACCCCGCCATTAACACGCCTTGTTATTACAATTCTTTGAGCTTAACTAATCCAGTTTTTTACTACGTGGGTGTTTGGGTTGGACTTATAAGTCCATCTTCTGGATTATAAGTTATGAGCACTTATTCGTACCGTTTGTGTAATAAGTCAAGAAGCAATTATAAAAAGCTAGGAATGCTAGCTTTTGTTTCAGGACTTCTACTTATTTCTCAAACACTTTAATCACTTTTAAGTCGTATCTTGCTTCTAACTTCTACTCCACTTATTTATTTCAAGCAAGAAGCACTTATTTTAAGCCCACGCAAACGGCCCCTACGACTATCTTTCCTCCTACTCCAACTTTTACTACTTTTTATCACATCGTGCCTTTTCAAATCTGTTTCATTATCAAGAGCTTCTGTACAAGAATGACCTGGAGCTTGACTTTTCAGCTAGCAAAGACCATTCTATACACGGAATATCTTCAAACATTATGCAGTTAACAATAAAAAGACCATCTTTGGTTAAGCTAACACTTGAAACTTGCAAGCCAAGAGTTCATTCCAGACTAACAATACAATGATAACAATGGCTTCTCATGTTGCAATTCTAATCATTTTTAGTCTTTACATAGGTATTATTCCTGTTAGTCAGTCTCGTTTCGTAGACAAATTCTGCGGAACTAATGGTAACTACACAAGCAACAGTGTTTACAGTAAAAACCTGGACAGTGCTCTAGCCAACCTCTACTCTGCCTCAAACACTAGCAATTCTGGTTTCTACAATGCCTCAGTGGGAAGAAACTTTGACACAGCTAACGCGGTGGTGCTCTGTAGAGGCGATGTTCAACACGATATCTGCAGAAGCTGTGTGAAAGACTCAATTGTGAAGCTAAGAGAGCTATGTCCTAACCAAAAGGAGGCTGTTGAGTGGTACGATGAGTGCATGTTAAGGTACTCAGATAATCCGGTTCTTAACAACCTAGTTATTGACCCAATCAGCTCGTGGTGGAACGGGAGTAACACAAGTCATGCAAATCAGTATGATCAAGACCTCAGAGCCTTGTTGGATGATCTGAAGGATAAAACTCTGCGACAAAAGTTTGCCACAGGGAAGAAAAGCGGGCCAGATTTTCTGACTATTTACGCGCTTATGCAGTGCACCCCTGACTTAGATTCAACACAATGCAGTGACTGTCTTGATGAGATTATCAGAGCTATTTCATCGCGTTGCTTTGGAATAGGATGCCAAGTAGCGACTGCTAGCTGTAGGCTTAGGTATGAAGCTAATCGTTTTTATAACGAGACGATTACTTTTGCTGCACCACCACCGGAGTCATCAGTGCCACCTCCTGGTAAATTTTTCCAGCTCACCACAGTATAAGATGATTATTCTCCACTTCATAAATTTGGAGTTGTCATACATCCCTAAGCCCTTTTTTATTACACATGTTACCTAAATTAGTATGTCGAATCAGTTGGCACAGTATTAACATACTAGTATAAGCATAGCATACTAAGGTGTAACCATAAGTAAGGCACAGACCCATATTTTCTTGTATAATTTCTCTTATACCAAGTATTTGTTCTTTGTGCAGAAAACAATGATAACACCAAGAGAACGGTGATCATAATTGTTGTTGTGATTGTTGGGGTTGGTTTGATAATATTCTTGTTTATATCTGTCTGCATCAATAGAAGAAAGCAAAAGCACAGGACTCCTACTGAGCCGTCGCAGCAGTGTAAGTTTTGTGTTTCCAAAGATTTGTAAACTCAAGTAGACTTGGGCTCTATAAACACTGGCTCTGGACACTTAATATAAGTGCTTATGCAGTGCTATGTTTGTCTATCTGCTTATCTATGTCTTTGCTTCAGATGACAAAGTGGAAGACATGAGAGGAACCGAATTTTCGCAATATGACTTTACCACAATAGAAGTTGCTACAAATTACTTTTCAGATGAAAATAAGCTCGGACAAGGTGGCTTTGGAGCTGTTTATAAGGTAAAAAAAAAACATAGATGAGTTCGAATAAAAACTGTTCAGATTGATGAGCATATATTTCGGTAATTTATTCTTTTCCTGCATAATTTGTCATCTGTTGAAGTTTGCTTCTTCAGGGATTTTTACTTGTCGCATCTTTGATCATTTCATTTCTAAAAACAGGGTATTTTAAGGACGGGTCAAGAAGTGGCTGTCAAACGTCTTTTAAGAGGTTTAGGTCAAGGTGAACAAGAATTCAAAAACGAGGTCATGTTAGTGGCACAACTGCAACACAGAAATTTAGTTAGACTCCTTGGTTTCTGCTATGAGGGAAACGAAAGACTTCTCATATACGAGTTTGTGCCTAATGCAAGTCTTGACCAATTTATATTTGGTATGCAACTCTATGTTGATGGTCTTAATTCACCAGTGTGTTTGTATTTGTACATAGTTTCCATTTGACAATATATGTTTATGATGCAATTATAAACTTAATTGAAACATGATAAGTTGTTGGTTCTCTTCTGCAGATTCGACAAATCGTTCATTATTGGATTGGAAAAGACGATACAAAATCATAGGAGGTGTTGCTAGGGGACTCCTTTACCTTCACGAAGATTCTAGACTACGAATTGTTCACCGTGACTTAAAAGCTAGCAATGTTTTGCTAGATGCAGACATGAATCCTAAAATTGCAGATTTTGGCATGGCAAAATTGTTCGAAATTGATGAAACTCAAGGAAATACGAGTAGAATTGTGGGAACATAGTAAGCTATTTAATCATTTCGTGTCACTATGCAAGAGTATAGCACCCAAAAGTAAAATGATCATCTGCATCAGGATATTCACTTTTATTGTAGATTTTAAACAGAATTGAAGTGCAATTTTAAGTTTAAAATCCGACTACATTGCAGTGGATATATGGCGCCAGAGTATGCAATGTATGGACAGTTCTCAGTCAAGTCTGACGTATTCAGCTTTGGCGTATTGGTTCTGGAGATTGTAAGTGGTCAGAAAAACAACTGCTTCAGAAACGGAGACGATGTTCAGGACCTCCTCAGCGCTGTAAGTCCGACTATACACATGCTTTTTCAGTACCTTCATTCATCATCTCTATAGTATCAAACGGTTGTAGTTGTTACCAAATTTGATCCTGCTGAGTTCTTTCAGGCTTGGAAGAACTGGCAAGAAGGGAAAGCATCAAATGTTATAGATCCATTACTAATAAACAATTCAGAATCAGTACGCGAAATAATAAGATGTATCCACATCGGGCTACTATGTGTACAAGAACACGTCGCAAATAGACCTACCATGGCATCGGTGGTGCTTATGCTCAATAGCTTTTCGCTCACTCTTGCAGTGCCTACACAGCCAGCGTTTTTTATGCACAGCAGCATTGATCCAGGTGAGTCAAGTGCTGAAGCTACTAACAATTCAAGGGTGAACAGAACATCTGGTAATGCTGAAGATAGATCAGCTGATTACTCTGTCGACAATGCTTCAATCACCGATTTATTGCCACGGTGATAAATTATTAAGTGTTTGATACGTAATGTTGGTTTTAATTTGATCGGTTAAAGGGTAACTAGCAGCTCAAACCCTTGTTGGGCCTCCTGGCTTCTCCAAACTTACTCTGGATCACAATCGAATTGAATTTGCTAGAGATCGGCTTTATAATTTGACTCTCCAACATATGATGAATATGTTGATTAGGTCATCAAATTCATGTTTTGTTCGAGTTTGCGTCGCCGTTACGAGTTTGATCATTTATTCATTTCTAAGCTTGTACAGAAACTAAGCATGATTGATAGAACAGTGGTGGGTTTATATAATTATATTTTTCAAATTTTTTTAATGCATATGGCAAGCTTAACTTAACAAAAGTTTGATAAATCTTTGGAATTTTTGATAGTACTATATGTTACACTGCACAATCACGTTAGAGCTCAACTCTATGTAAGTTCAACTTGCTCGAATCGTACTCAATTTAGCTCCACTGCAAGCGTCCCGTTCCAAAATAATCGCGACAGTCTCTTTAAATCATTTTCCAATGTCTCTAGTGATGCCTCTGTGTTTAATACAACAAAAGGAAGTTATCCAGACATGGTACATGGTATGTTCATCTGCAGAGATCATGTCTCAGCCAAGACCTGCGAGGACTGTGTTCGCGCTGCCATAAAGGAGATTTCGGCTAACTGTCCACTTAAAAATGATGCAAGCATATGGTTTGATAAGTGTTTTGTTCACTATTCTAATACATCAACCTTCTCTTCTTTGGAGAAGGATCCTTCTTTTATCTCTACCGTAGAGAAGGATCCGTATGTGTGCATGTCCAATCAAGTCCATAGTAGCGATCAACCATCGTGGTTTAAGGAACAACTGTCAGCCATGCTTGCCATTTTAACTTATAAAGCAACTTCTGATCCTTCTAACCGCGTGTATGCTGAAGATGTAATTGAAACCGGTTTAGCAAAGTTCAATGGAATTGTTCAGTGTAAATCGGATTTGCCATCAAAAGATTGCTTCAATTGTGTGTCTGCCGCAGCTAATAGAGTTTCATACTGCTTAGCTGGAAAGAATGAAGGAATTATTCTGAGCCCAAACTGCAGCACAAGGTACGAGCTGAACTCTTCCACGCAAGTAAACTCAACGCAATCGCCTGCCCCTACCAAAGGTGAATGTTTTCATTAGTTTTGAAACTCTGAAACTTTTTTTGTGAAGTCAAAGTACAAGATACTGATACTGTATATATCTCTCTTTTTAATTTTTTGTCGGAAAAATTTTGTTAGCAATTACTAGTGTTAAGTGACCAGTTCTCTTAAACCCTTAAGGTGCCAGAGGATAGGCTGTTTACCAGGATCATTACATTCTAAATCATTTATTAATTGGTTTGATGATAAAAGTTTGGATTTCCATGTTTTAGGGAAAGAGAGAGGGTCAAAGATTACGATCAGTGCAAGTGTATCTGCATCATTAGTACTGCTGGCTCTGCTGGGAATCTGTTTGTATTACTATTACTCCAAAAGAAGTAAAAGAACAGAGAATATTATACCATCTCATCAAGAGACCGAAATGAGCAACACAGAGTTCCAGTTACTTGGCTTTGACGATAGTTTAGTTTCAGAAAACCAAGTGGATATTCTAGATTTTCCAGTGATTGATCTAGATATCATACACAAGGCAACACAACAGTTTTCTGAGGCAAACAAGCTTGGGGAAGGAGGTTTTGGCCCAGTTTACAAGGTACATATAACAGTGGTGGTACATATAACAGTGGTGGATTACATGAAATTTAAGTAAATGGTATATATTGTAAATTGCAGGGTACATTAGTGGATGGGAAGCAAATTGCAGTTAAGAGGCTTTCAAGAAGTTCTGGCCAGGGAATGAAAGAATTCATGGCTGAAGTCACTTTAATTGCAAAATTGCAGCACAGAAATCTTGTGAAACTTTTGGGCTGCTCTTTGAAAAATAATGAAATGCTTCTTGTCTATGACTACATGTCGAACAAAAGCTTAGATCTGTTCCTCTTTGGTTAGACTCCTTCATAACTTATGGCTAATTAAACATATTTACATAATACATTAGGATTAAAGTTTTATGCATTTGTTTTAGATTCAACACGAGCAACACAACTAGACTGGAAGAAGCGTTTCAATATAATTAATGGCATTGCTCGAGGAATAGTATATCTACATGAGGATTCTCGACTTAAGATCATTCATAGGGATCTCAAAGCTAGCAACATTTTGCTAGATCATGAGATGAACCCAAAAATATCTGATTTTGGAATGGCGAGGATATTCGGGAGTAGTCAAAGCGAAGCTAATACAAATAGAGTTGTCGGAACATAGTAAGCATGAATTTCTTTCCAGTGCAAGCATTATTTCAGAAGCTAGAAAATAGTTTCTTTTCATTTTACTATTTCTTGATAAGGTTCTCGCACATTATTTATAATCTCAATGCTAAATGATTAAAAAATAGTAATCTTGCTTCTTGCCCACAGTAACAGTTTGTTATTTTTTTTTTCAACTAAAAGTGGATACATGGCCCCGGAATACGCTATGGAAGGAATATTTTCGGTCAAATCAGATGTCTACAGCTTCGGAGTTCTCCTGCTGGAGATGATCAGTGGGAGAAAGAACAATGGGTTTTATCTCTCAGGACAAGGTCATAGCCTGCTTGATTATGTAAGTTCCTATGACAATATTTTACGCTATAATTATCCTTTTCTTTTTATTTGTTGGTTTAGTCATAATAGTGTAAAATCTGCAGGCCTGGAAATTATGGTCTGAGGATAAAGAGTTGGAGCTAATTGACCCATTATTAACAAAATCGTTAGTGGTAAATGAAGTGCTAAAATGCATTCATATTGGACTATTATGTGTGCAAGATGACCCTGCAGAAAGACCTACTATGTCTTCTGTAATTGTTATGCTCGGAAGCAATCCGACAACATTTACTGAGCCATCACAACCATTATTTTTTATTGGACGAATCGCTCCATCAGCCCAGGCTCAATCAAATGAAATTGGATCTTCTGTCAACGGGGTTACTATCTCTAATTTCCCACCCCGGTGACTAGTTCATATTTTTTTACTATAAATTTGCTTTATTAACTAGAACTGAACAACTGCTGAGGTTGGTGTACCACACTAGTACTCCCTCCGTTTCTTTTTTCTTTTCTTATTTGTGATGTCGGTACTGTTTATAACATGAGACAAATTACTAATTTACATTTAATCTATAAAACTAAATACAGTCATGAGTGATCTTGTTAGATTCGTGTTCACAAGTACTTTAATACAGTGAAGTTTTTATATTTAATACTACTACGAAATGGAAGATATTAACGATCAAAAATGTGTATTGGCAAACATGAAAAGTACAAACAGGAAAAATATTTAGAGACGGAGGGAGTATTAAACATCAAGTTACAGGTTGGTTCCATAATCATGGTCTTTGCGGTTTTAACTTTTAATTGTGAACCTTAGAGCAAGTCCAATGAGTTATCTATATGATGTCCTAAACTCACATTTACGTAATGTGTTAAAAAAATCCACTCCAACACTATCCTAGTGTTATCGTAAATCACTAGCACAACCTTAATTCTCCAATCCATTACCTATCTATTTATAAGTAACCCTTAGCCATTACCTATTTAATATTTATGAATAAAATAATCATCTCTCTCCTTCTTTCCTTGTCTATTCTCTCCTTTTCCCATTCTCTCTCATATTTATTATTAAAATAATCTTAAGATAACAAATATGGAGATTATTATTGGAGTTTTTTTTTTTTTTTTTTTTTTGAAAATGAGAATGAATCTCAACAATATGAAACAGCAGTTCACCGTGATAATTCTTTCATTCAAGAAAGCTTATTATCTAACCGTCGGACATGCAAGATGACCGGGGAAATTTAGACAATAAAACTTTAATGTCCGAAAAGAAAAACCCGTCTTCTTCCAAGAATCCTGAGAATAGAAGAAAGAAAACAAGAATAATATAAGTCGACATATATAACACATTATATATATTATAAAAATAAAAGATAATATATCCAATAATTAATTAATATTAAAATCACGTGTATATTGCATGAGATGATCAAAATTCCCACAATTATGATAACTCATAATTGAGACAATTAAGCTCTTAATTAAGGTACAATTAATAAAATATTAACGCCCTTAATTAAGACACAATTAACGTCCTCAATTAAGGCCAATTAACACCTCAAATAAGGCACATTTAACTCCATCAATTATGGAGCACAAATTACACCCTCAATAAAGAGGCACAATTAACGCCTTCATTAAGGCACAGTGAAGCGCCTTCCTTTTTGAAACCGGATCGCATGCTGATCCCGGAACTACCGTCGCCGTCGTCACCCTCGGCCACCAAAATGGTATATATATTTAAATGCATTCATTTACAAGATTCAAAATTCAAATAACCCATAATTAGTACAAATATATTTAAATGCATTCATTTATAAGATTCAAAATTTGAATCTTTTAATTAATCTTCTAATTACTACATAAAAGTTCAAATTAAAGTATGAAGAGAAAATTCAAATTTTAAAACCAAATAAATTAAAATAGTCAACTTGCCATTCACAAAAACTAAAATTAAGACCTACATTTACTACTATTAAAATCAAATAAATTCCAAATTTTCAAATCTAAACTAAAATCATGCAACAAAATAAGTCAATCAGAATAATCTAATATCAAAACACGCGCTAATTAAGCACCGTTACACCACCTCCACCGTCACCGTGCAAGAACCGGAAAAACACAAACATTCATCATGGACACTAGCGAAAACTAAAAATCGAAAATGCGAATCCAAAACTCAAAAATGTAACTAATCATATGATATAAAAATGATTACAAATACCCAATCTCCTCCGAATCAGGCAAAATAGATCAAGAAATGACAAAATATGATACAAAACAACACATACACTAATAGATTCAAGCACACCACACCATTATACTTAATCATGAAAATTATGAACCACACCATAATAATATATACTATGAATCCATAAATAATCACATAACATAATCATGAAGTATAATGTATTAGAAAGATCGCACCTCGTCGAAAAGACTAAAAGCTTTCTGAAACTCGACAATCTTAACCCGGGTCCTTACTTGATTTGCCGAATTCAGCTATGACCAGCGGCTTCTTCAGAATGGTCTTGGCGTCCGTATGACGGCTTCGCATCCATCTCCCCATGAAGGCCATTTGCGCAGCTTCATTTTGGTTGGCCAGCCATATATCAGGGTAGGCGTGTATGGTGGCGAAGTCGATTTCTTTGATCAGATGGTTGCTGATGTAATCAATCCCGACTTGATAGCCCGGATTGAATTGTTTCTTCTCAGGCATCGTGTCCCCGTAGAAGCCTTCCATGCCGATCGTCAACAGGTGCTTCTTGTCGATCGATTTCACGAGACTTGCCATTTCTTGAACCCATCCATTTACGGTTCTGCCAGAGTAATCCACATCGCAACGGGGTTCGTTCATGAGCTCCCACGCCATGATTGTAGAAGAAGTTCTCTTGTGCAGCCCACCACCATGCTTTGTGATTTCATTAGCTGGTGAAAACATATTACAGATGGTTTTGTATTATTGAAATGGAGTGTTTTGCTAGGCAAGTTATGTGAATAGTCTTGATTATTATTGGAGTTGATACTAAAAATAACACCTTAATTCTCTCCCTCCAGGTTGACAAGCGGTTTTACATGTCTGTATGCATTTTGACTTTTTTTTTTGGGGAAGTATGCATTTGATCCTTGAAAGATAAATTAATTTTATTGTTTATTTGCAAAAATGTTTTATTTTTTTAAAAATTGTAAAAATGTTATCTTCTCAAATTTTTTAGAAATTTATAATGTTCCAACTAAATACAGACATATACAACTAAAATTAAAAGCGGACACTCAAAATCAACTCCAATTTTTATTGAAATAGGATGATTTCTGTTGCATTCGGTTTTACATTGTATTTCGAGTTACTTATAATTGCAAACAATATTTTGTTAAATATATTTACCAGATAGTAAAATTATAAAAAAATTTAAGAAAATATAATATTTTTGACAAATTTTATATTATTTATAGAGATGCATGTGTGTTTATGTTATAAAATATTTTATTCTTGTAACAAAATACTCATCTTATTAATTTATGTCTCGGGCGATTCACGGCTGTTCTTCGTATTTGAAAAAAAATTATTATATATATATGTATATTTGTTAAAATTTTAAATTTATACAAAGACTATAATGTGTTTAAATTAATATTTTTCTTAATATATATTATGTTATATTATAAATATAACATATTTATAATATAATATATAAATAATATATATTATATTATATATTTGTTAAAATTGCGGCTTTCAAATTTATAATAAGATTTATGAATTAATATATTTTTAAAGATATTATGTTATATTATAGATATAACAGATTTATATACATATAGGGATAAGTTCTATGGAGAGCACGTTTTGATTGGAGACTTACTACAACTAAAATACTCCCTGAAAGCATTGCAAAAGGTATTATTTTTCGAATCATGTTCTATAAAGATAATTATTTTATTGACAATCTTGCAAATTTTATACATTTGGCAAATAAAACATTAAAAACATATTATTTTACAAAATCATGTTTAGTATGCAGAACATTTGTTGATCTTGGAGAACATACATGTTTTGTTTGTTTAGCATAAATAATTTTCAACATTTTCAATGAAATAGTCATATTTATCGAATGTACTTCGCAAAACAATAAATTTGATAGTGTTTTAATTGCAGAATATAAGTGGTCTCCAAGGTCTCCGATGAAAACGTGGTCTCCATAGAAATTTTCTCTATTATTTAATATATAATATTATATTATATGTTATATATAAATTATTATACTAGATATATAATATATTATAAATATATAATTATCATTTTGTTCTCTTAATTTTTTGCAATCCAAATATGATTACCTTTTTTATTTTTGTAATATACAATATCTAGTAAATTTCAAAAATATTAAATTCAATTTTGAATTAATTGGTTATTTATATAATATTTATTTTTACCAAATTAAGTTATAAATTATTGAATTTTTTATTGTGAAATTATTTATTATGGGTTTGTATTTGCATTTTCAAGTTATGTTAAATTTTAGTGTATATTGAAATTATTTTAAATATTATTTTAAAAAAATCGACCTTCTTAAGCATGATCCTAACAA
Source organism: Daucus carota subsp. sativus (assembly GCF_001625215.2). Lineage (NCBI taxonomy): Eukaryota > Viridiplantae > Streptophyta > Magnoliopsida > Apiales > Apiaceae > Daucus > Daucus carota. The sequence goes on from NC_030382.2 coordinate 55,016,487, forward strand.
ATTGGAATATGAAAAAATGTATCGGAATCTAATAAAATTGAATGGATCTTGGATTTAGATGATCGAACCTAAATACTGAATACTGTCCAATTACGCTCCTAATTGCTATGAATATTGTGCCTAAACTAAAGTACAAATTCAGATATAGTTCATGTATATAACTAGTCATCTCGTGAAAATGTTTGAGAGAAATGGATTACCGATCGTTAAAGGCGATACTGTGTCATCAGGCTTAACATAAGATGAAGTCACTACTTGTCCGTCAATGACGGATGATCCCAACTCAATAGTCTTTTGTTGGGAAAATGGCACAACTCGACCCAGGGAAAATGCAGGTTCTGTTGGCTGAGGAATTGGCATCGCATAGCTCCCCAGCATTCGAATCACACTAGACATTGTAGGTCTATCTGCAGGATCCTCTTGGACACATAGCAGCCCGATCTGAATGCAGTTCAGCACTTCAGTTTCTAGATAAGTATCCAGCAATAATGGATCCATTAGCTCAAGTCCTTGACCAGCAGACCATAATTTCCATGCCTGCAGTTTCATATTTAAGATATTTTAAAGCAATTTAAAATTTATGATTGTGTTTTTATAACACTCTTATGCATTATGCCATAGATAGAGAACATTGGACAGTCAAAATATGATAGCATTTTAATGTTATGAACTCACATAAGTAAGCAAGCTATGGCCATATCCTGTGAGATAAAAACGGCTATTCTTCCTTCCGCTGACTATCTCTAGCAAGAGAACTCCAAAACTGAAAACATCTGATTTCACTGAAAATATTCCTTCCACAGCATACTCGGGAGCCATGTATCCACTATTCAGCACCAGTTGATTAAATCGTTAGATAACATGATAAGATTGGATGGCTATTTATATCAGATGCTAACTTTACATGCCAATAGCTAGCAGTAAATTCTACTAGCTAAATGTTTATGTTAGAAAGGTAACGTACTATGTTCCAACAACTCTGTTCGTGTTATCCTCTATCTGATTTCTGCCAAATATTCTAGCCAATCCAAAGTCGGATATTTTTGGGTGCATATCAGAATCTAGCAAAATATTGCTAGCTTTGAGGTCCCTGTGGATGATCCTCAGACGGGAATCCTCGTGCAAATACAAAATTCCCCGAGCAATTCCATTAATAATGCTGAGTCGTGTCTTCCAATCTAGATGTGCTCCACTTGTGGTATCTATGACAAGATGTATGTTATCATTTTAATTTCCACCAAACGAGTTTTATAACGCAGAAATAATAGAAGTTTTGGAAGTTGATGATCAGACCAAAAAGGTGGACATCTAAGCTTTTGTTGGGCATGTAGTCATAGACAAGAAGCAATTCCTCCCCTTCCAGACAACATCCCAGAAGGTTGACAAGATTATTATGTTGGAGTTTGGCAATTAAAGTAACTTCAGCCTTGAACTCTTGTAGCCCTTGGCAAGAGTTTCTAGAGAGTCTCTTAACGGCAATTTCCTTTCCGTCCACTAGTGTACCCTGTAAGTGCATTTTCAGAGTAAGAGCACTGGAGATTAATTAAAGATGAACGCTCAATCAGTACTCTAAGTAAGAACACTCTGAAAGACACGTGCTTTACTGGTTTTCGGAAAACTAGACATGTGCTTTACTGGTTTTCGGACTCTGTTTTCAAATACTTGACGTTTGACTTTTTAGCACACAATTCTAAAAGTTTTGACTGCATACTTAAAATTATTATTTTTAAAATTTTTTTTTTGAATAAAAATATTAAATTTATACTTTAATTCACAAAAAGAAAATTTTAAAAATATTAACTCTAACTATGCAGTCAATGCACTTAAAAATGTGTGCACAAAAGTCAAACGTCAAGTATTTGAAAACAGAGGGAGTATAGGTTTGGGTTTGGTGGTCAATAGATGACTAGAGACTAATGCTAGGTTCCTATCTGGAGCACTCTTCGTTGGTAATTTAGGTAGATAAACATGTCTAAACTATGTAGACAACAACTTGCTCTTTAAAACTAGTGACTTCAAAGCTTGTTTTCCATAAAGAACTGTTGTGTAGATAACATATCTAACTATGTGATATACCTTGTAAACTGGACCGAAACCCCCTTCTCCAAGCTTGTTTTTCGGAGAGAACTGTTGTGTAGCGGTTTGAATTAGATCTAGCTGGATTAAGGGAAACCTATCAGATTCCACTATACTTTCTCCTTCAAAACGTCCAGACAAGTAGCCACCCTCTGTAAGGTCAAGTACTTGATCTCGTGCACTGTAATCCGTTTCTGCATATCATAATTATCTTACAGAGCAGTTTAATATCAAAATTTTAAGTTTTTTTATATTTAGTAACATCCAAACCTTCTATCCTTTTCTTTCTGTTGTAATAACATATACAACATCCAATAAGTACTATCACCAAAGTTGTTGGTAATATTGCGCTGATTGCAGTCACCAATGTTTTGCCTCTTGTTTTTCCTGAGAAACCAGGAAATAACTTATACCAACCTATTTTCTTGGGGAAAAAAAACATTTTTAACCTATTCAAGTTGAATCAGTTGCTCCCTCATACAAAAAAGAAAAAAAAAGTTGAATCAGTTGCTCCCTTACCAACAATTAGTCAATTATTGGTAAAAGAACTGCTTAAACATAAAAGAGATTAACTAAATACATCTGCATAGAATTTTTACGAAATGAAAAGCTTACTAATGCCGATATTGTCAGTGCTGTTGCTCGAGTCAGGTGATTGTATTGGTGGATTTTCAGAAAAAGGATACACCTCATATCTTGTGTTACAGCTTGGTGTTAGAATTCTTTTCCCTCTCTTTCCGTCTGGGCACAATGCAGTATCAAAATTAGCAACCCCTGATGTCAGACAATTTTGGCACTCTAAAGGTGATAATTCTGGTGTGCACTGCACCATACCATACAAGTTGCCTACACCGGTGATGTTCACATCAGCTTTAGCATACATGTGGTTGTCAGGATTGTTGATTGCCTGATCGATAATATTGTCAAACATGTCTCTCCGTATTTTGAGAAACTTTTTGGATTCTGTAAGATCCAAACTATTATATACACAAAAAACCGGTGTGATTTCCAGAGTAGAAACGAATGATTTATTTGAGTATCTTATCAAGCACTCATCGTACCATATAATTGCTTCTTTCTTAAATTGACAATCACTTAGAATCTTATCAGTTGCTGCATCAATACAGTCCTGGCAAGTCTTTTCTGAAACATCGCCTCTGCAGAGAAAAAGGCCGTATACCTCATCAGGATAACTTCCTTTCTTAGCATCAGCAGAAATAGAACCACCCCCATAAATAGAAAGAGTCGTATGAAGTAGGCTATCAAGATTCTTCTCGAATCGGCTACCAGCGGTGTAAGAAAATGTGTTGTCTTGACAACTTGTTTTTATGTGCATTTGTGCCGTGACCAGGCTATGCAACGTAACAAATGCTAGGAAAGAAAGCACGAAAGGTGGAAAGGATACCGAGGTCGAGAGAACTTGAAGTAAGAGCATGTTTACTTGCTTATATGATATACTCTTATCGTCGTCTTGTAGTATATGTGCATATCAGAGATTGGTTCTGGCTCTCCGTTACCTATCAGAGAGCCTCTTATTATTTTCCAAGAAAAAGTAGTTGGATTAAATATCAGCTATCACTTGACCGATACGAAAACGATAGTCAGCTGACTATTTTGTTTAAATGTGTAATTGAAAAGTAGGAGTAGCAGCATGCCATTTGAACAACTGCATCAACTAGGGACAGACTTGGAAAACATTAATTAAAATGGGACTTTTGCTTGGAAATATAAACCCCTATTGCGTATCTTTACTTCACGCCCCAGTAGCACTTCCTTCAATTCACACTTCCTTGGCTAGAGCATTAAACATCGTCAGATCAATGTCTAAGTATGTATACAAGACAAATTAGCGCAAGACTAAAAGTTTCTTTTAGCATGTGAGGGACTCTATTGAAAAAGAATGCACATCTAAAGATTGATAAAAATATCTCTAGTCATCTTGGTAAGCATTCTGATATAGTGAGATCACAAGTGGTTACAGACGTTCCTATGACATTGCTGTTGACTGGTGATGATGGCACAACGCGTCCAACGGAAAATGCAGGTTCATTTGGCTGAGGATGTGGTGCCATGTGGCTTCCTAGCATATGAATAACACTTGACATAGTAGGTCTATCTGCAGGATCTTCCTGGACACATAACAGGCCAATTTTAATGCAATTTAGAATTTCCATTTCTACGCAAGCTTCTGATAATAACGGGTCCATCAGTTCCAACTCTTGACCATCAGACCATAATTTCCATGCCTGCAATCCAAATATATACATGCATTCAAAACCAATTTTTAAGTTGTTTTATCTCCTTTTTTATCATCATTTTCGAGTGAAAGAAGTGGACATTCAGTATGAATACTATGCGTATCATCACAGAATTGTTAGAGTTGTTGTGTACAAAGTTAAAACACAAATATATAGGAAGTTAGAAACTTACAAAAGTAAGCAAGCTATAACCATGTCCTGCAAGATGGAATCCACTATTCTTTTTCCCACTGACAATCTCTAGCAGCAGAACTCCAAAACTGAAAACATCAGACTTGACGGAAAATATTCCTTCCATGGCATACTCTGGGGCCATGTATCCACTATTTAAAAAAAGTTGAAAATATCACAACATTATCACAAAGCAAAAGAAGTAGATGGTTTATAGTATCTAAATTGAAAATGCAAGCAGGAAGTTGATTTCAATGTATGGCAATTGGAGAAATCTAATGAGTTATGATAAAGAGGAAAATGCCTACTATGTTCCAACAACTCTATTTGTATTAGCTTCAAGTTGCTTGCTGCCAAATATTCTTGCCATTCCAAAGTCCGATATTTTCGGGTTCATATCATGGTCTAGCAAAATGTTGCTAGCTTTGAGATCCCTGTGTATGATCCTTAGACGGGAATCCTCATGTAGATATAATATTCCCCGAGCAATCCCATTAATGATAATGAGTCGTCTTTTCCAGTCTAGCTGTGCCCTCCTTGTTGAATCTAACATAGAAATGCAAGTCAATAAATTACTTGTGACAAATCATATGCAAACAAGTAACGAAAGTTGAAGGTCAAACCAAAAAGGTGCACATCTAAGCTACTGTTGGGCATGTAATCGTAGACAAGAAGCAGTTCCTTTGCTTCCCAACAACATCCCAGAAGTTTGACAAGATTGTTGTGTTGCAGTTTGGCAATCAAGGTGATTTCAGCCTTGAACTCTTGTAGTCCTTGACCAGAGTTTTCTGAAAGCCTCTTAACTGCAATTCTGGTTCCATCCACTAGAATACCCTGGAAGTAGATTTCATAAGTAAGAGCGCTGGAGATTACATTGAAAAGACACAATTGTCTTGTGCTCAATTATAATAAAGTAATGACTACTTGTTTGGTAGAAGAGCGCGTACAATGCTAATCCCACTTTCTACATTATTTTGGTCTCATTTTCAAGGCATGTAAGCAAAATGTACTTTGCAAGAAAGATTGATGATTTGCTCCATTGCAATTCCATTTTAATGAATCCCAATTGTACTACCTTTCTCCATGTTTGGCAAGAAAACAAGAACTTGAACTTTTAAACAATCACGTAAACGTGCCACCTGCCACGAGTATGATATTATACTACTATCCTTCAAAAAAAAAAAAATACTAATATACTAAAATTAGACTGGAGTCGGGAAGTCTGGGCTTGGTGGTGCACTCCCTCTATGTTTGCTGCTCTCCAACGCTACCTTGGTACCTGATCTATATAGCTCGCTGTAAACTTAATTCTCAGGGAGTGCTGGTTGGTAGTTGTCTACTTGCAGTTTTATGCAGGGGCTCTAAGCCTCTAACAAGCATCTACCAGAGAACATGTAAATCTCATTCCCTGATGACCAGATCTGTTTTTTCTAGTTTGCAAGCATTTTACATCATCTTGTCTAACTTTGACAGGTTCAATGTTCCACGACATATGTATTAGGGTATTAGTCTTCGTGATTATACCTTGTACACTGGGCCAAATCCCCCTTCTCCAAGCTTGTTTTCCCCAGAGAACTGTTGTGTAGCTCTCCGAATGAGATCTAAACGGATCAGTGGAAAACTTTTAGGGTCCACTTGTATTCTTCCATCATAATCTCGAGGTGAGTTGTTATCACCAAGTCTCTCCTCTGCAAGGTCAAGCAGCTGAATTTCTGGGCTGATCTCTTCATTTTCTGCAAGACAAATAGCTGTAAACAACAGTTGAAGATAAAAAAAATTTAAATTTTTTAATCTTATGATAACATTTCGAACCTTCTACTCTTTTCCTTCTGCTGCAATAACATACACAAAATCCTAGAAAAACGATAGCTCCAACTGCTAACATACCCAAGCTAGTTGCAACTGCCTTCATATTGCTTTTTCTTGCTCCTTAGAAACCAAAAAGTTAATCTTGTATTACGTAAAATACTTGCAGGCTATCAAAATGAAGTATTCCCTTTAAGAACAATTAGTAGAAAATCTCTTGTGCAATTAAGAAACAAAAAAATGATTACATCTACATAGTTTTTGCTTAAAACTAAGAAACTTACTACTGGTGCCCGTGTCAGAACTTTTACCCAGGTTTGGTGATTGTAATGGAGGATCTACATCAAAAAGGTACATTTCATACGTTGCGCTACAGCTTGGAGTTAGAATTCTTTTCCCTTTCTTTCCTTCTCGGCAGATTGAAGTATTAGCAAAATTAGCATAAGCTCTAGAAATACAGTTCTGACACTGTAGGTGAGATAAGCCTGGTGTACACTGCACAGTACCGTACATGTTTCCTATGCCGGAGATGGTGACCTTAGCTTGAGCATACATGCGGTTAGCAGGATTATTAGTCGCCTGAATATCAAGATTTCTAAACATGTCTTCTAGTAATTGATTGAAATTTTTGGGCTCTATGAGATTTTCATTGTTAGACAAACAACGATATGGTTTGGTGTCCAAAGTAGAAAAGAAAGAAGTATTGGAGAATCGTATCAGACACTCATCATACCATATGATTGCTTCCTTCCTATATCGACAAGTCCTCAAAATTTTAGTAATTGCTGCATCAATGCAGTCCTGGCAGATCTTGTTTGAAGCATCACCTCTACAGAGGAAAAGGCTGTATACTTGATCCGGATAAGTTCCAACAGTTGCATTAGAGAACATAGAATTGATATCATTACTGTACAGAGAGCCAAAGAGTAGGCGATTGAGATTTGTTTGGAATTGGCTAGTACGCTGAATGTCGTCAGAAAATGTCCTGTCTGGACAAGTAGAGTATAAATAGGTCTGTGCCCTTGCCCGGACATGAAATATAATGAGCACTAGGCAAGAAAGCAAGCGACGGATAAGAGTTCTTGAGGTAGAGAGCATTTGAGGTGTGGCCATACTGGTTAAGACTTCTCTGGTAGTGAATTAGTAAACTTCCATGTATAATACTACTAGAAAGCTGCAAGGAGTGCATGAAAGCGAAAATAATATTAGGCAAACAATCTTATAAACATAAGTCAGCTCTTCCTTTGTTATCATCAAGGTAAATAAATGAAAACAATCTCTGTTGAAGTTCTTTAATCTCATAGTCAACTCTTCAACTCCTCCTTTCACCAATAGGTAAAACGTGAACCATAACCTCTTTCAAATATTTCTTTTATCAGATTATCAACTCTTCCTGGCATCATAGTTCGTGCGTCAAGGCAATACTAGTTCACAGCCCGGGCAAATCATATAAAATAGAATCAAATCTCTTATTTTATCACAAATTGCCGAGCCTTATCACAAATGTTCACAAATTGCATATATACTAATAACAGAGGAACATACATTATTTACACAGTCATGGGAAAATAATTAGAGTTAGTAACTGAATTGGATTTATAGTAATTTATACAATGAGTATAACACTGAATATCATGATCAAAATGTGAAAAGGAAAGTCCTCAACGCGGAGCTAAAACAGAATCAGTGAGGTGTTTTGAAGAAATATCAGTAATTGAAGATTGGGCAGTTTCGGAAGCCTTTCTACTCACAGAAAATGCAGGTTGTCCTGGTTGAGGAAGTACTATCGCTTCACTGCTGAACAGAACGACGACAGATGACATTGTAGGTCTGTCTTCCGGATCTTCCTGGACACACAGAAGTCCAATATGAATGTACCTCGCAACTTCTGACGCAGGACATGTTTCTGTCAGTAATGCGTCTGCAATGTCCAACTCTCTTCCTTCGTTCCACAGCTGCCATGCCTAATAAAAATAAATAAAATAAAATTGATGATGATGATAAGAAGGAGGAGTTATCTGTGCACTCAGCATTAGAGTTGAGTGTGAATCTTCTCATATTTTAAATTTCTTACGTATGCAGTGAGTGTTTGAGCATGTTCAGTTCGGTAAAAGCCACTGTTTCGTTTCCCACTAATGATCTCAAGCAAAATTACCCCAAAACTGAAAACGTCAGACTTAACCGAGAACTGTCCTCCCATTGCATACTCTGGAGCCATGTATCCGCTGTTTAAAAATCAGAACTGTTATCAGGACATTGTATTTAAAATTCAATGATTGGAAATTACATGGAGATGCCGAAGATGAAAACTGACTATGTTCCAACAATCCTTTTGGTGTTTCCAGTGATTTCATCTTCACCAAAAATCTTTGCCATCCCGAAATCTGATATTTTAGCAACCATGTCATGGTCCAACAAGACATTGCTAGGCTTTATATCCCTGTGAATGATTTTGAGCCGGGAATCCTCATGAAGATAAAGTATTCCCCTGGCAATGCCTTGTATTATCTCAAGGCGTTTGTTCCATCCAAGTTGAGAACGTTTATCTGCATCTGAAGTTGCATGTGATTAGTAACACAATAAACGTACTTAAGATGTTTCCTTATTACAACAATTAGAGCACGAACCAAAGATAAATCTGTCCAGGCTTTTGTTGGACATGTATTCATAAATCAACAGCTTCTCGTCCCCCTCTATGCTACAACTTAGGAGTCTCACTAGATTCCTGTGTTGAAGTTTGGCTATTAATATTATCTCATTCTTGAACTCCTCTATTCCTTGCCAGGACTTCCTCGATAACCTCTTAACTGCAATGTCCATCCCATTTGGTAATACACCCTGAAGTTAACTCCAGTTGGAAACTCACTATCAGAGAAGGGAACATGCCTAGTAAATCTCAAGTACCCGAAAAACAAATCTATAATGAAATGAAAATTGATACCTTGTAAACAGTACCGAAACCACCTTGCCCGAGCTTATGACAGTCTGAAAACCCCTCAGTAGCTGCCTTAACAATAGCAAACTTTAAAAAGGTCAGGTCCGGACCACTGACAATATTGCTTTCGTCTGTTATCACAAATCTGGCGGAAGCACCCGTGCTATGCAAGAATACATTCTGGCTGCTATTATCATCTACAAAGAAACAACAGAATCTGGATCACTTCCTGCTTTAAGAAAAGGCTTATAGCATTGTAAGAAAATTTACCTATAATTTTTTCCATCCCTTTAGAGCGACAGAAAAAATAACAACCGATTAGTACTACAATTGCCAAAGTCGATCCACAAGCAATTGCAACAGCCTTCCGCGTCTTCTTAACTGATCCTGTAGGAAATGAACTGCTTTCAGTTCAAGTTGGAGACATACACTAACTAAACACAAAAAACATCTGACTTGCGGAGTATCTGATAAATTTAGAATATTGTAAAGCAAAAATGATCCTCTTTCAAATTTCACTTACCATCTGTTGTTTCTCTGTAAAACTTATTGACGCTAAACCTCACATTACAACTCCTGCTAAAAACAGTCCCACCTTGACTATAACCACAGTTGTCATACAGCTCTCCCAAAGCTCTCTCTAAACAATCGTCGCATGAAATTTTCGTGATGTCTCTTAAACATTGTACAAGTCCATATATGGTCGTACTCTCGGATTTAGTTTTCTTTGTCCGAAACATAGATTTAGAACCAGACGTCTCTTTTGCAAGGCTATCCATCAAACGCATCACCTCTTTTTTATACTGATCACGATGGTCCACGACCCTTTCCTCGTGTTCATTTGAATCTGGAAACTTCGCTGCATAAGTAGAAGCAAAGCCCGGGCTATATGAATACTGAACCTGGCATTTTTCGTACCATAAGATGGCTTCTTTATCACCTCCGCATTTCTTAATGATCGCTCTGCTTGCATTCGCAACACAGTCTTGACAGACTTCTCGCGTAACATCTCCTCGGCACAAGGCTTGACCGTACACTTGATCACCACCGCTTCCAAATGTAGAGTTATAATATCCGTCTTTAGGAGTGTAGAGGGTAATAAGATCAAGAAGATTGTTGAGAGACTTTTCGTACGAGCTATTGGGGGTATATTTTTCGCTTTCCGAACAAAATATTTGGTTCGGTTCAGCTAAGCTGGGACTTAAGATCATGTGTAAAAATAGAAAAAATGCTAGAAGTGGAATATTTCTGACCTTCCCAAGAGGTTCCATAGCTTAATTGTACCAAGTGTTGAGTACCAAAAGATTGAAAGAAGTTTGAGTTGAGGATAGAGAGGCCATAAATAAATTGTGAGCATCACAATTCTGCAAGGTTTGGTGGGACTTTGGAGGGGAGATTTTTCCAAGAAAATTCCTTACTGGTCCTCAACTTGACAATCAAGCAGAAGTTTTGATAAGTCACGTATATACATGCTGACAGAATCACTGGAACATGAACTTACGCACTTGTTTACTTTGACATAATATTTGTCAAACTTATCGCTTTCATTGGTTTGTTAAGAGGCGTCCAGATTGACGGAATCAGGATTTCAAATCATCCGAAACTAAAAATATTTAATGACAAACTTTAACTGATGATTCAAGTTCAAACTTATAATTCACGTCAGTAACTAAGGTAGAGAGTCCGGAGAGGGGAGACTCTCTGGATTAAAAAACTTTTACAATTCTGTTCACTCGTTGAATATAATAAATATGTTTGATTCACTGGTTAAATAATTTTATTCTCTCGTATAATAGTTTTCACAGGTAAAAATCCAGGCATACGCACTTGGCCATATATGACAGTATAGGACCACGCTACTTGCTCATGAGAACCACCTAAATTCAAAAACAGAGAACTAAAAGCCCAATTCTAAGACACCGCTTGCAAGTTGCTGAAGAAACAAGGGAAGAATTTTTATTTTATTTTCTAAAAAAACTGTCAGTGTCTTCCGGGGAGGAAATATATCGGCCATGTCACAAAATTGCATTATTCTCTTTTTATCAGCGGGTCTATAACAGATACTGCTTGAGCATGACTGTTTCATAATATCTTCGCAAGAGGCTTGATTTCAAAACATGAATGTCATTCAATAGTTCGATAGGTTGCAAAAGTTCGTCTCCTTGGTCCCAGACCGAGAAAATATACGTATACAATAGAATATTGATCCTGAAATGGTAAATAAAATTTTCAAATTTTAGGGTTTATGTGTTTTTAAATTATATTTTTTTTATAATTTATTTCATATGAATATTAAATTCGTTATTTAAGAAAAGAATTAGGATTTATTTCAGATAAAATAATATATTTTTTCCAAAAATAGGCACTTATATATATATTGGGTTTATTTTTTTAGAAATATATATTTGTTGACGGCGAATAGAAAGAACACAGAAATGATGTCCGTCTTAGCTGGTCCGTTCCCTGACTTGAACAATTATCTGTTTAGTTTGTTCAATTCATGCAGATACTCTAATGCGGAACTTTCCTGGTGTATCAATCGAACTTTCGTCGACTATTTTCACAATTTTGTTGGAGACTTGGAGTTGTGTAGTAGGAGCCCAAGGAATCAACTATGTCTCTTATGGAAAAATGGAAACCCATTGAGTATTTGATAAGTCCAAATCTGCAGATGTCCAGCTGTTGCTCTGGTGGTATGATCCTCGGCAAGATGAACCTGCAAAACAATGCTCGGTCGGGGGTTGGACCCGATAAGCACCTCCGGCGTGGCAATCAGGTCCAGGAGCTTTTCTAGAATATTTTAGTTTCAGCAGGGTTAATAGCACGTACCTCTTATTTTCTCCAAGGACTTGTATTTATAGGTGACTCTATCACGCTATGCCACGTGTTGTTGTCCTTGCCCCCCATCTCTGGCTGGCGGGTGCACTTGTTACTCTTGCCCCCCGGCCTGAGGCAGCGGACGGCTGAGGTCTATTTTGTCGTTTTGTACTAGTTGTGCTCTCTTGTTTGGCGCACGTGTATGGTTTAAAACGATCCTTATCATTGCCCCCCTTGCCTCTCAGGACCGGTTTTAACGGGTGCTGTGAGAGCAAAGAAGAAAGAACAGGGTAGTGTGCGAGGTGGGTATCTGTGATACCCTTGCTTTTGCCTATTTAAGGGGCCATTCTCCTTGTATGCTCTCCGTGACATTTCCATCTCTCAGTTCTGGGTTTTCTCGTGTTTCTTTTCAGGCTTTTGTGGGTATGAGTCGAACCTTGGATGAGTGTGATGCGATTCTTGACCTCATGTGCGATTGCTACCGCATGAGCGTGGAGAAAACTCGTTGGTATGGCGACAACATCGGTCGTCGTTATCGCGAATGTGGTGAGGATGTTTGTGGGTTTCACAAATGGATGGATCCCCCACTCTGTCTTCGTTCACGTGAAGCGATTCGGGAACTCCAGGACCGTCACACTGCTGAGACGGACAGTGCTCGCCGTCGTAGGGACGAGGTGATTTCCTGGTACCACCTTCGTCTCAGGGAGGAGAAAAAGAAGTTCAAGGAGGCTGTTGCTGGTCTGTCTATCTTGTGTGACGTTGTGAAAAATCTTGTCCTTGAAACTGCTGATGAGGAGACTTCCGCCCCTGTCGTAACTCCCGAAGACATGGAGGAACTTGACTAGCGGACCCCTTTTGTACTTTTGTTGTATTTCTATTTCTATCTTGTAATCCTGAAGTTTGCTCCGACTCTGTTGTTTGTAGATTTCCTTTTGGATGTTGCCGTTGTCCTTTTGTATCCCAATGGGTGTTTCAAATATTATCCAATGAATTATGTTTCTGTTTATTCGTTTTTTCGTTTTATTTCGATCATCGACTTGCTTATGGGTCTATGGATTTGTGGTGTGTTGGTAGCCGTTTGCCCCCCAGTGGGGATGGCGGGTGCGTGTAGCTGTGCTTTAAATTATTGACATTTGACGTGACGGCTGAAAGGGACCCGCCTTGACCACTTTTTGGTGAGGAGTTGGTAGTGTTTATAGTATTTGTGACGTATTGGGAATAGGGAAACTGAGAGGACGATGGATATTGATTGTTTCATTTAAAGGTTTATTATATGCTTTCTATTTTTTGTAATATGCAGGGTGTCTCGATTTTTTAATTTTTTATAATTTTGTATGGGATTGTAGGTATGATTATAACGACTTTACCATATGTATTGAAAAAATTGCTGAGGCCTGTATTACACCTTGAGTTAGGTCTTAATTTATTTATCGCGAGAAGTTATAATTTAATGTATCTGGGACTTATTCGTGGGAATTTTGCTGTTCGGAATGGATTATGTTTACACGAGCTATGTGATATAAGGTGAGTAGTGCGCTTTTGACCCTAATGAGAATAATATATTATGTATATCAGTGCCACGTTTTGAGCTGACCGTGTCGTTGCGTTTTGTGGAAGATGGGCAGTTTGAAAGTCACTTTTTCCTACTGGGTAATATAAAAGGTTTGCTTCTTTAATTACAAGAACCCTAGGAGTCCCTGAAACTTTACAGTTTTCTTGTGTTATCTCGAGGGCGTAGATTGTCTTTCTTTGTTAATAACTCGGTGCTGGGTATCGTTGGCTATTGGATTGTGGCGCTTGCGGAGCCAGGAATAACTGAGGTAAGGGTGCATCTTTTGTTTTCCTTCTGTTGAGCTTGCTTTAGGAATCTAGGATCGTGTTCTTGGATTATTGTTTGGGTTCTCTGTTGTTTTTTCCTTTCTTATATATTTGTTAATTAATTTTGTTTTTATTTCTTTTGTTGTTTTTGTTGTGTCAAGTATTGAATGTTTATGTGATGATGTATGTGTGGGTCTAGGGGTATGCATTTTGGGTATATCGGTGTTCTTTCCGCCGTCGTGGTGCGGTTGTAATTCGTGGTAGTATGCTTGTCGTTCATCTTTTGGGGTAGCTTGGTGTGGTGTTGTCCATGTCTTTTATTTTTGTGTAGGGCCCAACTTGTTCTCGCTTGGGGATATTGTACGTGCCTTGTTGTGGGTATTTGGTGTATGCGTTCTTTGGGGTTATCGGTGTTTGCTTTCTCCCATTTCTTGTTTTAATTTTTAAACTGTCATATGCATTTTTGTGTCATGTGGTCTGTGTGGATGAACTTGATGTTGGGGTCTTTAGATGGCTATGGATGTTGGGACGTCTACCGGCGAAGCTAATGCGAATGTGCGAACTGTTACAAGCCTCCTTAATGAGGATGGGTCATGGGCTGACTCGGTGTACTTTCAAGCCCCCGAAGTGGTGCATTTAGGTAAGGAAGAATATTTTCGAAGCTACCATACTTATTATCGGGATCGGGGAATGGAGCCGCCGTCTTTTAATGCGGAGCAGTTGGAAGAGGCTTTTGGGAAGTTTGACAGTTTGAAATTTCCGAGTAGCTTTGATGAGAAGATTCATGGGGATAAAGTATGCGGTGCTTTTCAGATCGCGGGTGATTATTCGTGGCGAATGCCGGTTGAGGGGGAAAGGTTGTATTCACGGCCTGCAGATGGAGCCATTGCTATTCCTGTGTCGCACTTTAAAGCAGGTTTGCGTCCGCGACCGCACCGTTTTTTCATTGCTTTATTTAAACAAGAGTTTCGGTGCTCTCCTGCTCAATTTACACCGAATGCCATCCGGTTAATTCTATGGTTTATTGCTGCCTGCAATCGGTTGAAAAAACAACCTACGTTCAAGTCCTTTTTTTTCGATTTTTTATGTGAAGAGTTCGCGGAAAGATCCCTTTTATGAATTGGTGCAGTATTCCAAGAATACTAAATTTGGTGTAGCTGTGGGCGGACGTCAGCCTGTTAACAAACCTAAATGCATGAAGAACTGGTTTCATGAGTATATCATGTTGATCGGCGGTGAATGGGAGTATATGCCGGGGTTTCGTGTGGACTGTCCCGTTTCATATAAAGTGCCGTCGGGGTTGCATACCCAGGAAGTGTATGAGTGGTTGCATGATTTGATTAATGCTTTTGATAAACCGTTGGAAGTATCGACCTTTTATCGGGTAGATTCTTTGAAACAACATAATCGTGAGTATTCCTGGGTTTTCACTTCTCTCTCTATTGTTTATATATATATTTTTTTTTTTTATTTTGTTTGAGCAATTTTGGTGTCTTATTTTTTATTATTATTGCAGTGTTGTTTTTGTGTGTTGCGTGGCTTGCATTTGTGTTACACTGACAGTTTATGTTAGGTTTTGCATGCAGTGTGGTATTCTAGGGTTTTGCTTCTTATGTTCCGTCTTAATCTTTTTATCGCTTATCCTTTTGCTTGCCGTGTTTTGTGTTTGGCTGCAGTGTACCCGCCGCGATCCATGGATGGTGAAGAGTATCAGTGGCGATTTGATGACGCGGCGTTAGGGGGCTTCATGTCGAACTATGCCCCGGTTCCGAATCATTTGCGTCGGCGGAAAAAGACTGCCAATACCAGTTGTGTTATAAGCGATGGGGATGATATTGTGGATTTGGAGAAAGATGCTGATGCTGCCGGAGTGGAGGAAGAAGGCGGGGTTGAGAATGAGACTTTGGCGGTTCCTGACTCAAGTGCTGAAATTTTATTGAACAATGGACCGCAGTTGGGTCCCTCAGCTGGACCCGCTGATGCATGTAAGCGAATCCGTCGTCGTTTGGTCAAGAAAACGTTACACGTGGGTGTTGCGGAAGAGGTGGGTGAAGAAGTGGGCACGACTTTCGAGGATAGTGCTTTAAATGTGCCGGTGAGGGTATATTAGTATAAATGCCTATTATAGACTTACTGATTGTATTAAGGCTCATTCTTTAATTTTCTCTCATGTGAGTTTTATGGTTTGCATCTCTGTAGGTCGGACCGATTCCGTCGGATGTATTTGAGCTCGGAGGAGCTCTGAGCAACATCTCCGGCGATTTTTTTATGGGGTTGTCCAGTGAGATAGATCCCACTAAAGACCTACCGTCTGTGGATGGGGAGGATGAGGAGGTCAATCGGAGGGAGGGGAGCTTGATTGACCTCGTAGACAAAAGTAACGGTGTTATGACGGACTCTTCAGGTGGGGTAAAGAACGGCGAAATGGCCGTTGGGGTTGTGTCGAAAGAGTCTGGGCCAAAAGGGTTAGAAAAAATGGTAGTTGGGGCGAATGAATCGGGGTCTGTGGTTAGGCGAAAAGGTGTTGAAGAAGTTGGTCCTTCGAGGAAAAGGGGTCGATCGCCGGTGGGGGAGAAAGGGCTAGGTTCCAGCGGTCCTTGTGCTCGGCCAAAGAAGTTGGTGCCCGCTAGGCGACTCGGATTAGCGAGTCGTGAGGAGATTCGTAAGTCTCGGCAAATAGTGTATTCCAGCTCCTCAGAAGATGAATATGAAGTGAACCCCTTGACGGGGGAAAGGCGTCAGCGGGTAGGGCGTCTTTTTAAGACGGCGCCTGGCTCTGTTTTAACGGGTTTTTTGACGGAAGACGATCGGTGGAAACTTGAGGGTTGTGATTTTCAACGTAGGATGAAGCGTGCGGACCGTGTTGCTGGTTTGGTATGTGACCGTGGTTTTTAATAGCTGTCTTTGTTTGCTCATTATGTTATGATTCGAGGTTATTTCGTGTGACTAACAGTTTCTGTTTTATGTGTTAGGTTGTGGGTGAGATATCTGGATTGACCGAGTCTTTAGCGGAAGAGAGGTCTCGTTGCGTGCGGCTTCTGAAGAGAAGACGTGGATTGGAGGCGGACATCGACAAACTGAAAGCGAGCGTGTCTACTGTGGAGGCCGCTGAAAAGGCTAAGTGGGAGAGACACATTGTCGATTTGCAATCACAACTGTTGGAGGAGAGGAAGTTGTTGGAAGAAACACGGGGGTTGCTGGAGAAGTCTAAAGATAAGGAGAGGGAAACGGGAGAGTTGGTGGTGGTGCAACGTTCCGTTATCGCTGATGTGGAGCAAAAACTGACTGCCGCCAGAGATAAGCTTGGGAATACGGAACAGATAGTTGCTGGGTTACAGGAGGAAAATTTGGGTTTGAAGAATGCACTTGCTGCAGTTCCGTCACAAGCTTCTGTTGTGGCTGAATTTAAGTTAACTGAGGAATATAAAAAGGAAATTATCGCTGCGCGCGTGGCGGGCGTAGCCGCCTACAAGATCAGTGAGGACTTTGGCGAGGCTATGGAGGAGGTGGCTACGCGTGCTGTGAACGAGTTTAAGGCTGGATCACAGTATACTGCCGAATTGGAAGAGGCTAAAACCGTCGCGGTAACTGAATATTCTAAAAGTGTTTCGTTTCGTCGTGCTGTGGGGGTGGAAGCAGGGAAGATGTCGAAACAGGTGGTGGAATGCTGCCGTGTGTTTTTGAAAGACAACATGCAGCGACCTACGAGCGAGTTTGGTGAATTTTTTATGTCCTATCTTCAACAGCGTCGAGGTTCCGAGATCGTCGGCTCTTGTTCTGCTGGGTCTGCCGAGAAGTCGTCTACGTGATGTGGGAAGTAATGTCTGTGCTTTTTGGTGATCATGCTTGTCCTGAATCTTTTGCTGCTAGGATCGTGGCTTTTTCTGTTTGATATGTAAAACTACTTTAAAGTTTGAATGTATTTTGGTTTTTTATGTCTTATCCATGGGAAGATGTTTGCTCCCGTCCCCGTTATTATTATGAAAATCTGACCTTTTGTTTTGGAAGGATTTTTGCTGTTGTATTCTATCGACTATTTGGAATATAGATCTTACGTTGTTGTGTTCTTCGGTTCTCAAGTAGATAATGTTATATTTTGTCGTAATGTCGGTGATGAACTTGTGTGCGGGTGTTAAATTTGTGGTTTGTGAGGTTAAGATGTTTTGTGAGATGTGTGTCCAATTGGCCGTATTGTTTCAAGTGTATTGAGTATATGGTGTGGGTGGGAACGGTATGCTTTGTTATTGTGACATGTGTAAAATATGCGTATTTTTGTGTTAGTTTTTTGGTGGGGGTGTTGTCCCATATGTATTTTTTGCGTTTGTGGGGTGTGATGTCCCCGTTGTGATATGTATATAAATTCTTCTTTTGTGTATATATTTTGTTTTTGTATATGACAGTCATGTGTAAAGATTTTGTGAATGAGTTTTGATGGTTAGGACACTTTTGAATATGTGTTTCGTGCTTGCGAAGTATGCTTGTAAGTCGGAGAATTTTTGCGGCAAAAGTCTGTTGTCATTAAGATTACCAAAACATCATACACTTCCACAGATGGTTTGAACAAAAGTACAATGGAACTAAACTTAAACATAGAATTTCCTTAGTTTCTCCCCATGCCAGGTATTGTTGATTTCTGAGCCATCAATGCGTTCCAGCTTGTAAGATCCCGGTCTCAACACTTCCTTGATTTTATAGGGGCCCTCCCATTTGGGCATGAGTTTCCCTGTATGACGCGGGTCAGAGGCTTCGGTGGACCGTAAGACTAGCTCGCCAACGTCGAACTTGCGGATACGCGTCCGCTTGGAGAAATATTCTTTTGTTTTCTCCTTGTAAGTGGCCATTCGCTCGACAGCGGTGTCGCGGGTTTCCTCTATCAGTAGGAGATTGGTTCGCAGTCCTTCGTTGTTGGCATCCTCATCAAAAACGAGGAGCCTATGTGATGGTGATCCTACCTCGACGGGTAACAATGCCTCTGTGCCATATGATAGTTTAAAAGGGGATTCTTGCGTGCCTGCACGAGCTGTTGTTCGGTACGACCATAAGACATTAGGCAACTCTTCGGGCCATTTCTTTTTTAATCCTTCGAGCCGTTTTTCTAGACCCCGGACGATGATCCTATTTGTCACTTCTACTTGTCCGTTGCTTTGAGGGTGACATACGGATGCCTTGCGGTGTTTGATGCCTAAATCCGATAGGTACTTGCTGAACTTTTTACCGACGAACTGGGTACCGTTGTCCGAGATCAAGGTGACGGGTATGCCGAAGCGAGTGACAATGTGTTCTTGAACAAACTTGATGGCATCTTCTTGGGTGATATTACGCAAGGCTTTAGCTTCCGCCCATTTTGTCATGTAATCAATGCCTACCATGACGTATTGTAATTCACCTTTGGCTTTGGGGAATGGTCCCATTATGTCAATGCCCCACATTGCGAATGGTATTGGTGATAGGATGGACGACGGGAGCGTTGGAGCTAGCCGCGGGACGTTTGCGAACTGCTGGCATCGGACGCACTTCCTGGCGAAATCCTTACAATCTGCTGCCATTGTTGGCCAGAAATATCCTTGGCGGAGTATTTTGTGCGCCAAGGCTTTTCCCCCCATGTGATCGCCGCAGATACCTTCATGTACCTCTCTCATGCAGTAGTCTGCTTCTTCCAAGTCGATGCACTTGAGTATGGGAGCATCGAAACTCTTTTTGTATAGACAGTCATGTTCAATAAAGTATCTGGCTGCTTGTCTTCGAACTTTCGCCGCTGCGATCTTGTCGTCGGGGAGGATATTGTCTTTGAGGTAGTCGATAACGGGTGTCATCCAAGAAGCGTCCCCCGTTGTGATTTCGCATATCTGGCTTCCCTCCGTAGTTGGATTTGCCAAGAGTTCGAAGTAAACAGCTGCGTCTAATTCCTCTTTCTTTGAGCCCGCCAGCTTGGATAAAGTGTCCGCCATCGTGTTATCTTCTCTGTCGATTTGCTGTATTTCGTAGTGTGAGAACTTTGACAGGATGCTGCTGGCGATAACATTGTAGCGGATTAAAGTGGGGTCGTTGACTGCATAGTCTCCGTTTACCTGGCGGACTACAACCTGGGAGTCACTGAAGACAATGATATTTCGGGCCCGCAGGGCCGCTGCAAGATTAAGTCCAGATATGAATGCTTCGTATTCCGCCTGATTGTTTGTTGCCTTGAAGGAAAATTCTATTGCCTGCATGACTTGAAAACCCTCGGGACTGATGAGTACCACTCCGGCTCCACATCGCTCCTGGGTGGAGGATCCATCAACGAATATTTTCCATTGGTCATTCGGTGGTATGACTTCCTCTGCGGGTCCCATGACTGTGTTGTCATCGCTGTTGGAGAAGGAACACTCTACTACGAAATCCGCCAACGCTTGGGCCTTGATTGCCTTTTTTGGTGAGTAGGTGATGGAGAATTGACTCAGCTCCACCGCCCAATTAATCAGCCTTCCTGAAATGTCGGTCTTATTAAGGATTTTACGCAGAGGTTGATTTGTGATCACCGTGATATCTCGTCCTTGAAAATAATGTCGAAGCTTTCTGCTGGCCATAATTAATGCGAATACAGATTTTTGGATGGTTGGGTATCGTGTTTCGGCATCTTTAAGTATTTGGCTGACATAATACACTGGTTGCTGGCCACCATCTGTTTCTTTAATCAACACTGCTGCGACTGCCTTGTCGGATGCCGCCAGGTACACGGACAGACCCTCTGATGGGTCCGCGGTGACGAGTAGCGGTGGTGTCGCAAGATATGTTTTTAACTCCTGGAAAGCTTGCTGACACTCCGCTGTCCATTGTATGTTTTTCGTTGTGGACGCTCCCTTTAGGGTAGCGAAGAAGGGAAGGCATCTGTCAGCCAGCCGCGGTATGAACCTTCTTAGTGCCGCTAGACAGCCTGTGAGTCGCTGTATCTCTTTTACCGTTCGTGGGGGTTGCATGTCCGTTATCGCCTTAATCTTCTCCGGGTTTGCTTCAATGCCCCGCTGGCTAACCAAGTATCCCAGAAACTTGCCCGCTCCGAGCGCGAATGTGCATTTAGCGGGGTTCAATTTCATGTTACTCGCCCTGAGTTTCTCGAAGCATTCTTTCAAGTCGTTTACGTGTGTCGCCGTTTGTTTTGATTTAACGATCATATCGTCCACGTATACTTCCATGTTTCTACCCAGCTGGTTGGCGAAAACCTTGTTCATCATTCTTTGATACGTTGCTCCTGCATTTATGAGTCCGAACGGCATGACTTTGTAACAGTAAACTCCGCGGTGTGTGATGAACGCTGTTTTCTCCCTGTCTTCCGGGGCCAACTTGATTTGATTATACCCGGAGAAAGCGTCCATGAAACTTAAGAGTAAGTGTCCTGCAGTGGCATCGATTAACTGATCAATCGTAGGAAGCGGATACGGGTCCTTGGGACATACGGCGTTTAAGTCTGTGTAGTCCACACAAACACGCCATTTTCCATTTGATTTTTTGACTAACACGACGTTAGCCACCCACTCAGGATAGGTGACTTCGCAGATGAGGTCGGCCTCCAGCATTTTGTCGATTTCTTCGTCAATTGCCCGCTGCCTCTCCGGGGCGAAGTTGCGTCTTTTTTGTACCTTTGGTTTGGCTTTTGGGTGCACATTTAGTTTGTGCATGGCTATGGATTCTTCAAGGCCGGGCATTTCTTTAGGACTCCACGCAAAAACATCAGCGTATTCCCGCAATAGGTTCGTTAGTCCTTCCTTTAAGACTGAGTCAAGCCCTGTCCCGATGTTAATCTTTCTATCTGGCTGCCCCGGGGTGAGTTCCATTTCTTCTGTTGCCGTTGCTGGAGTTATTACTTTGGTGTCGTCTCTGAGAAGACATTTTTTGAGAGCGGGGCCAACCCTCTGACTTTCATCGTATCCGTCGTTGCCCTGCTCGCTTTCAACTATTTGGATTTCTTTTCTTTTCTTGTCTCCCCGTACTCGTTCTTCCTGACGTCTTTTGTTTTGTTCTGTTTTTCGCTCCACCTCCTTCAGCTTTTTCCAATTGGCAGGGTCCGACTGGGCTAGCGTCATAGCGGACCCATAACAGGCCCTCGCCGCCGTAGTATCTCCTTTCGCTTCGCCGATGCCTTCAGGTGTGGGAAACTTCATTTTCAGGTGTGTGATTGATATAATGGCCTCCAAGGCCGCTAGTGTTGGCCTTCCCAAAATCATGTTGTATGCTGAATGGGCGTTGACGATATGAAGCTTTGTCTCCTTGATCAATGTCTGTGGGAAGGTGCCAAAACGGACTGGAACTTTAATTGTGCCGGATACAGGTATGGCGTTGTGTCCGAGACCGTATAGGGGTTGGTCTGGCGGGCACGGTTTGGGCTCTTGATCTTGGGTTTTCATCCTATCCCAACAGTGTGTGAAGACTACGTCAACTGATGATCCGCTATCAACGAGAACCTTTCTGATGAGGTTATTCCCGATTTCTACACTGATGACCAAGGCTTCTGTGCGGTTCGGGGTGTTTCCCTCCCAGTCTCTTCCTGTGAAGATGATTGCTTCTTCGCGATTTGCGCCATCTTCGGTCATGTATATTTCTCCTTGCTCGTGTCGCGGGGGCGACTGCATGCCTCCGATGACAACGTTGATGACGTTTTTTCCCTTGTCGTTGTGATTCCCTGCGGATGTTCCCTCGGCCGGGTTGGCGTATCCTGGTTCGATGATCTGCCGAGGCAAATATTGGTTGATGTGCCCTTGGCGCAGCAGGCGCTCAAGGAAATATTTTAACGACTTGCAGCTCTCCGTGGTATGCCCATGTGTGTTGTGGTAATCGCAGTGTTTGCCGGCGTCTCTATTTCCGTCTTCTGTCCACATCGGGGCAGGAGGGATGAAGAATGGCTTGCCCTTGATTTCTCGGAGTATTTCTTCCCTGGGCATGCTGAAAACCGTGAAGTTTGGTTCCGGTCGCTTGTCTCTTCTCTCTGGGGGTCCCGGAGGGGGTAGCGCTAATCGGGTTTTATCTACGACGGGCACAGTGATTGTCTTTTCTCCAGGGTTTTCCGACCTTATCGTCGTAGTGGATTCACTGTATTTGTTTGCTGGCTCTTGTGTCCGTTGGTAGGTTATCCTTTCTCGTTGAAAATGGTGATGTTGCTGCGTTGGTGGGGCCCTGGTCTGCTTTAAGACTCTCATTGCTTCGGATTCTGTAATGAATTTAGATGCCAACTCATACGCTTTAGATAGCGTGACGGGCTTCTGGCTCATCAATTCACATATGTATTTTTCGCATTCAAAAGGGTTTAGTCCTCGCCTCAGATGTATGAGCGCCTCCGTTTCATTGATCACCTCGACCTTATCGACAGCTTGTTTAAATCTCTTGAGGTAGTTTTCTAGGTCTTCGTGATCGCCTTGGCGGATAGACTCTAGGTAAACCGTATGTATTTCGTGTGGCTTGTTGGCTCGGAACTTCGCGAGGAACAGCCTCTTGAAATCGGCCCACGAATCAATAGACCTGGCGGGTATTCTGTTGAACCATCTTTGCGCGTTTCCTTTTAGGCTGGTCGCGAAGAAACGACAGCTGGTCAGATCCTTGTATTCGTAGAATTTGCTCAACTGGTCGAACTGATTCAGGTGATCTTCCGGGTCTCCTTCCCCGCTGTATGCGTCTAGGTTTGGATGCTTCAGATGCCGTTGTTTTTTCTCATCTTCTAGCTTTTTGCTGAACGGTGAGCTTCCTTCCAGTGGGTTTATTTCTCCTTCGACCCGCTTTTTCAGATCTTCGATAGTTTTGAGAAGGTTCTCTCTGGATTCTGTCTCTGGGTTCTTCTTGTGATCACTTCTGTCCTCTCTCGCCCTTTTTCTTTCTCTTTCTTTATTTTCATAATATTCTTCTTCTCGTCGCTCTTCTTCTTCTTGTTTTTTCTTTTCGTCTCTTTTTTCCCTGCATCGTTTCCATGTTTCCTCTCTGTGGTGGTCGCCTCCGTGGCGTGGGTGTGAAGTTTTTTGTGAAGACCCTAAACGAGAGAATATGGATCTTTCCCTACTGTCCGCATGAGTTCGGTCTTTGTTCGAGGGCGCTTTTTCTTCATTTCGTCGCGACTCGGCCGCTCTCTCCCGCTGTATCTTTTTGTTTTTCAATTCCGCTACCGTTTCTCTGAGATCTTTGACCTGTCGGGGTGTCAGCCCTGTCAGAGTTATGTGGCTGTGGTTGCGCTCTTTAGAGGGAGCCTCTCGGCTTTCCCCGGTGGCTTCCAGGCTTTGTTCCTGTCGTCGTTGGCTTTTTCTCGGCTCGGGATTCTCTTGGTCTTGTCCTTTCTTGGTGCCATTTTCGTTCTGGATTTCTGCGGACGTCATGTTGTCACTTTCGTCTTCTTCTGTTTCCACCGCGTGAGAAGGTCAGGGGAGGATATTCCTTACTACCACCCCCTTCCTGGCGCGCCAAATGATAAGTCCAAATCTGCAGATGTCCAGCTGTTGCTCTGGTGGTATGATCCTCGGCAAGATGAACCTGCAAAACAATGCTCGGTCGGGGGTTGGGCCCGATAAGCACCTCCGGCGTGGCAATCAGGTCCAGGAGCTTTTCTAGAATATTTTAGTTTCAGCAGGGTTAATAGCACGTACCTCTTATTTTCTCCAAGGACTTGTATTTATAGGTGACTCTATCACGCTATGCCACGTGTTGTTGTCCTTGCCCCCCATCTCTGGCTGGCGGGTGCACTTGTTACTCTTGCCCCCCGGCCTGAGGCAGCGGCCGGCTGAGGTCTATTTTGTCGTTTTGTACTAGTTGTGCTCTCTTGTTTGGCGCACGTGTATGGTTTAAAACGATCCTTATCAGTATTCAAAATGCTGTTGCGCAGCCGTTACGAAAAGTTTATCTCCTTTTCAAAGTTATACAGGAGTAACTTTTTAGAGTTTAATAATTTAGGGGGTGATATTGTATCATGACTTTTAATGACAAATTTTGGGAGGATGACTTTAATGGATTTTATAAACTTTTAATGACTCTTGTTGACTCTTTAAGATTTCAAAAAAAAATCATGACTCCTGAGATAATGATTTTTAAAAACTTTAACAGATTTTTTATTACAAATTCATGACTTTCAAATACATTAATAAACTTCTATTAAAATCATAAATAACCTCTCCGAAATCCTCTGAACTTTGCTATACCCTCTTGGCTCTTGGTATAACTCAAGTTGGATGTATGTTCTTAAATCTGCCGACTACAAAATCGAGTACAAGGTATTATTGCTTGAGCTGGTTGTTGAATTCTTGAGCCGCCTTATTGGGACTATAAGGCACCGGTGCGCGACTTGAACTGTATAAATTGACCTATTTGAATGTCCAGAACTCCAGATCAAATGGGCTGTAGCCACCTGGAAGAATGGATGAGCCTCCTGTCGCAAAATTTGCACCATGCCTGAAATTTGTACCGATTGAATCCAAATATGGACTCGAATAAGGCAAACCCAAGCGTTCAGCTGCCTCACATATATTTGACATCGATTAATTAAATAAAATTGACTTCATATAAGTTCACAATAGGAAAAACATATATACATATTACTATTAGCCGAAACAAGTAGATTTATATATACATGTAAAAACACAGAATGATAATAGACAAGAATATATCTTTTTCACAGAGAATGAATTGAAGAGACTTTTCGCGGATGAACCCTAGGTTGGGGCGACAGGTTAATTGGGGGAAGATAAAGTCATGTCAAATCTTTTCAATAACGGCCTGACAATTTTCAGAAAAAATATATGCAGTTTTTCATAAAAAGTCATTAAAAATCTATCAATTATATATTTCCACCAAAGTCATTGAGATATTGAATAACAACTGATTTTTGATAACTCTTTAAAAGTTGTAATTCAATACCACAAACTTTGAAAGACTTTTTGAAAATCCTGATACAATACCTCCTTACTTTTAAAGAGTATTTAAAAATCTTAATTGAATACACCCAGATTTTAAAAGTCAATAAAAGTCATTAAAAATCATGATACAATACCACCCCCTTAGTACTAAACAAACATAATTTCAAAAAAAATTCTTATCTTTTGAATTTTTAATAAAAATTAAATATTTTTTTTGAGGTATTGAATAAATATTATTTTTAAGATTTTTATTTTTCAAAGAAAATTTAGCACCTATATTTTTTATGAGAAGAAAATTTAAGAAATAATATATTATATGTTAAATACATTCAAACAAAATGATTGTTATTTTAAAACGTACGGAATAGATTGCTTTTTCGGAAGAACAAAAAGAAAAGCATATATCAGCTCTCTGAACCGAAAAATAACAATTTTATCATGAGCAGCTTGGTTAATTGATTACGGATAACATAGAATATCAGTACCTTTCTGTGGCTCCAAGTACATTTGAAATAACTAAAATTCACATTAAAGCATCATTAAAAACTGTAACTCGAAATGTTAATTCTTTTTATTATCACAACAAAGCAACGTACATCAGCATTACAACAAACAAGCAAAGTAAAGAATGGAAGATACCCGGGGAATCGAATTTACACCGTAAAATGATAAATAAATATCGCACACATGTAGCTGTACAATTTAATCACATTAGTTAACCCTACCGCAGACTTTCCTGATTTCACCTGCACTTCCTGTAAGCACCTCAATCCTTCCCATTTTTACCATGGAATTACCGAAGTCCTCGAAGAAACTCGACTTGAAGTGCTCAGCTTGATGCCTAACATAAATCCTTGTCTTGGAGCTGTTAAGCAGGGCACTATCAGATTGAAAAAGTCCTCTTCTCTTCCTGACCAGGGCATAGTAGTTTTTGTCAAATGTTTTGAAACTCCCGGGATCCATCTCTACCAGTGTGGTCTGATCGTTCGGCGCGCATTTTTTCTTCAGTTCGGCAATGTAGTTAGAATCCAAACTCGGATCGGTGTCGCCCTTGCCAGTGAAATTGTAAAGACGGTTGGTGAATGCAGGGCAGTGCGAAGTTCCGATTGTGTGGCTACCTACATATACATAGTCGTCATTATTAGTCAGTTGAGTTCACCAGTTGCGTGCATTTGCAGTTTTTCTATGATGCTACTGTTAGAATATGATCTTGGTAATATCTCCTCCTAACACCGAGAATTGGTCACTTAACATGATATCAGAGTCTAGGCGGGAGATAGAATATGATCCTGGTAAGCCTTCTCCTAACACCTTGAGGTTTTAGGAGAATTGGTTACTTCACAATGCATGTAATTATTTAAATTTGTTCTCGGAAAGTACCTGATAACACAACAAGATCCTTCGGAGTTAGACCTTTTCGTTGCCAGCCTTGTATCAATGTAGTTATATTGGAAAACGGAGATGGTAAATTTGTTAAAGCTTCATTCGAGATCGACACTCTTCCGTCTCTCCGCCCTGTTTCTACGTTCCATGACGGACCTTTCAACTGCATGACAAAAAAAAAAAATTATTATAATTACTGGAATTAACAGCGAGTGGATAAGAAAACGTGGATCAAGTAATCACAATACCGCTACAGTGACATCTCGAGCGACTAAGGCTACTATATCAGCACAGGAAAC
The DNA here is from genome assembly GCF_001625215.2 of Daucus carota subsp. sativus. Lineage (NCBI taxonomy): Eukaryota > Viridiplantae > Streptophyta > Magnoliopsida > Apiales > Apiaceae > Daucus > Daucus carota. The sequence goes on from NC_030382.2 coordinate 55,043,911, forward strand.
AACATCAGGGCATTCTTTTTCGACAGCTGACTTGGCTCTATCGATGATCTGATACCCTCTTAGGCTTAGATTGGGAATTGAATCCTTCTCAGCTTGACTATCTTGCGTCGAGTTTAACAACACTGAACCATCACAGCCCTGTAAAAATCCAAGACAACAATAGAAATAAATAACATTCTTTTCTTTTTTTTGACAGAAAAAATAAATGGTATTAGCATACCCTAACAAAGCAATCGTGAAAATGCATTCTTAGAAGAGGGCCTCCGAGAGAAGGTGAAACAGCAATGACATCGTCTATCGTCTTCTTCACTATGCTCTCCACACTGGGGCATGTTTTCACATAAAACCCTACTTTCAAGCCCTGCCCATTAGCCATCGCAATCACAAGAGCCAAAAGTAACCATACTGCTGAAATTTTTGAAGCAGCCATTTGATTCACAAAGCTAGCTTGTGACTGATGGTAACCTTGTTTTTGTGATAGAAAAATAAGCTAGCTACAGTCTCATTTTATAGACTCTCAAAGTTACACACGAACCAATTACATGACATGGAATTTCTTCTGCATGTAATTGATAATATTAAATAAGCCAGTGAGAATCAAGTGTAATAATTTATATACAAGTTTAGATGTTGGAAGAAAATAGAGTATTTGACTTTACTTCGTATAATCTTGATTGATACCAACTTTATATCATACCGGTTTATCTGATCATCGAATCGTGCTGATTATTTAAAAGCTACACGAGAGAGTCATGTACACACAAACGCATAATTCAGATATCATTTAATTAGTCTATATATGATCCTGTTGTATGCGTATCTGTTAATTACTTGGAAAAATGTGTAAAATAATGTGAAAAACTAAAATAAATAATAGAAAACTGGAGATATCTACTACTTTATTTGATTGAGAATTGTGATTTGTAGATGAAAATATTGAAATTACTTTTTATATATAAAATTTATTATCTTTAAAAATTTTGAAATATAAACAACTGACAGAATATCTCAAAGAGAAAATGAGTGGGACGATTAACAGAGTACTTGAAAATTTATATTTTAGCGAATGAATAAATTGCTTAGAAGTGGTTGAGCTTGGAGTACTGAAAACTGAAAAGTCGTAACCTGCCGGATTAATCTATCAATACAAGGAGTTGATTAGTTCGAACAATTCGTTTTAGAGTTGGATATTACATTTATAAATTGAACTTCAACGGTTTAATCTATGTTTTGCTGTTGAGTAGTCGAGTTCAAATGCTATTGTATCAGAGGAACCGGTGGTGTCGAATTTTGTATGTGTTGTTTGAGTTCATTACGACCAGGCTCGAAATGGATTCTACATTATTGATCGATCATATATTCAATTGACGTCGGTGACCCTTGTCGCATTTTAAAGGACAATAATAAAAGGTGTTATCTAGTTTAGGTTCTTTTGATTAGAGCTAAATCCTATGGAATAAGCCTTAATATTATTCTCATCTAAATATTGAGGAATCATCGGAGCACTCTTAACTAAATTAGATTTTGAAATGGAAGAGATGATCGGTAAGTATTGAATGTCCTGGGGCGGGACTAATATTCTCGGGCTTAAACACCATTAATTTTTTCTAATTTTAATATGTATTTTATTTTTTAGTTGAAAATGGATAAATATTCATGTCACCAGAATTATTTTATTTAGGAGCCATTTTTCTTATATTTTATTTGCTGCTCTTGTGCAACAATAGTTTATTTTGGTAAGGAGGATTGATATATACAAATTTGGGTATTTATATGTTAATATGTTGGGTCGAATATGTAATAAGTATAATAAAAATTTTGATATTATCAGAAAAATAAATTGTATAAATTATGTCAATATTCAAAGGCTAACATGATAAACTTTAACTCCGCTATAATTTTAAAAATCGTTTCAATTTTTTGAATATAAAATCATTGCCGTTTATAAAAATTATTGTTTTTTATTTTTGAATGACTAAAAATTATCTTTACAATGTTATTTCGATGCTTATTTGATAGTCATTCTTCCTGCTCAATTTATCGGGTAGTAAAACCTAGGGCCTCGGCCTTTTAGACGTCTAGGCTTTCGCTCTATCAGGCCCGTTTCTGGAATAGACTGATTTTGGTCTAAGAACGAAGAGACTTATTTTAATTATACCTTTGAGCTGACAAGATGGGTAGAAAGTTCTTTCCTCAGACCCAGACTTTGATCCCTGTTTATACCGTCTGCAAGCATTTTTAAATTTTTACAATATATAATTTTATGAATTATTTCAAATTTTCTTTCTCTTTTAAATTAAAATTTAATATTTAAATAAATTATAAATTATACTTTATATAACAAATCATAAAATGCACGTTAAGTAATGAAAAAGTTATAAATTAGATGAAAATGGCGAAGGGGATACATGATAAAGCCACAAGTTATTTTTACTTTTTGATTCATTTTTTAAAAGTTCCCACCTTACTGAATACTTATGATGGAAAAAAATCCTACTTATAACAAAAATGGTTTGAAATTCAAAATTTATAACTAAATACACAGAAACATGAGCGGATCTAGAAATTAAATTTTGGATGATTATAAAACAAATTTTTGAAAAACACTTGTGTATTTATAAATTTTGTGAGGACATTTTATAATTTTATAAAATTTAATATAATAAAAAAATATAACAAAGAAATTATGGGGTGAGTGCCTTTTATAACCACTTTTCACAAAACACTGCCCAAAATGACCATGTGCAGGAACAATGCCCAAAATAACCACTGAAACACGCATTCACCATATGCGTGTGTAGTGAACAAAAAAAAAGCAAAGAATACGCATTCTCCATATGCGTATATGTTGTTGACTCAGCACATTCACGCATGTGGAGAATGCGTATACCACCACTGTGCATAGTGCATGCGCATTCTCCACATGCGTGTTCTTTATATTATTTTTTTAAAAGCGCACACGCATATGTGAGATGCGTGTTTGAGTGAGTAAAATGGGCACCTTTCCCGCAGACGGTCATTTTGGGCACTTGACCCCTGAAAAAGTGTTATTTTTGGCATTTTCTCGAAATTATGGAGACACTATCCGCACATGCCTCTTCTTAGATGGATTAAAATATGACCTTTGTTTTGAAAGTGGACAGAAATATAAATTGTATTTATATTGCCTGGTGTAGCAGTTTCTAAAGTGTACACATTTGTCCCCGCAGCAATTTGACCACCTAAATAATTTTCAAAAATTATACTGTCAATTACAAAGGAGCGTTATGTAGTATCTTATTCCAAGTTATGATGATCTCTCATGCTTCATATGCGGATTCCCATTTTTATTAATTTTGAAATTTATTAAATATCAAATTTGAGATTACCAATTGTGTAAGTCAAAAAACTTGATTAAAAATAAATTTACCAAAAAATTAAAAAATCGTGAAATAGTTAAGAAACCAAACTCCAAAAATAGATGATTAATAATTTGGTCCAAGTACCGTCACTAAACATAAACCTTTAAATTCCCTGTATCCAAAAATTCCCACTCAAGGACCTGTGCATATACAGCAAAGTTTCATTGCACCATCAATTTCAATTCTTACAGATGACGGTTTATCAAACTCAATCCAAATAAATTAACAATAATTATTCGATACAGAACATAACTCCCGTATTAATTAATTGCTCTTAAATTTCTAAACAAAGAAGCATGTATAACCTACAATTCATACCTTTAAAAGTTTACCATAAAATTAATTCGTCTTTTGAATGAACGGTAATCAACTTAAAGCCATGTGTTATGTATTGTATGTGTCACAGAACGAGGTTTGGTTGAAATTGACATTCCGCCCGCTCCGAGCATGTGAAAAAATTGTTTGGTTTTGGGATAAGAAAGAATAAAGAATGTATGGGAAGTGTTGAACTTCGGCTCCTCGTTTTGTTGCGTTGCACGCACTGAGCAATCAACTTAGGCCACACCATATCTTCACGAACGCAACGCATACAAATTCATGGACCATGCTTCCACAAGAAGCCATTCCAGATCCAGCATAGTTCCTCCGTTCAATTTACACGAGACCTTTAACTAGCACGTTGTTTAGAAAATCAATATTTTATTTAATTTTAATCATATAAAATAAATTAGTGGGTAAATAAGCATAATTATAAATACATGATTGTAATAATTTTAAATAAATATTACAAATGAAAATTTCATTTTTCTAGAACAATTAAAAAAATAAAATTGATTTATTTAAAAAAAGACTAAGAGAGTATAATTTTCAAATTTATAATATACATATTTATTTTGAAGTCCAAACGTTCGGTCAGGGTCAATATAGCTTCACTATAATATGTAAATATTCAATTAATAAAGTGTTGAAAATTATTAAAATTTGTAAATGTACACAAATATATTATATTTATCATTATATACATATATATGTGTGTGTTAGAATATAAAAAATAGGAAGTCACATAACGAATTATTGCGGAATAATACTCATACCCTAATTATGTTAGAATGCAATATATTCTGACAAGTCCACTCCTCTAACACCTTGAAATTTTGAGGGGTATGATATCAAGATTTTGGTTTGACAAACGACAAAAAGAATGAAATATAACACAATTTCTTGATTTCCAAATTTTATAAATTTGTATGTTTCATTATTCGTGTTCCGAATATTCCTAATATTTTGTCCTATTTTCGGAAAGGAGTCGGTTCGTCCTATTCTCGGATAGGAGTCGGGTGGAGTGAAAATTCTCATCCGAATGTTTCTCATCTTTTAAATGCTATGTATAGGGGTGGCAATATAAGATCCGACCCGACCTGAACCTGACACAACCCTTAACCCGATTTATTGAGACAAAATTTGAGGGTGACCCGAAAATCAGCTGATTGATCTGTAGTGATCCGAAATTAGAATTTTATTTTTGAAATTTCAATTTTCAGTTTTATTTAATTTTAGATAATTTTAATTTGACCCGAAATCAATCTGATTGCTGACACAGTTACGTGAAATTACCACCCCGACTATGTATCAATTCGACCAGCACTAGCCGTCCAATATAAAGCTCAATCATGGCGGTGCTTTACGTGTACCGAATTTAAGTGTTTTCTAATTCTCAGTGCATATAATACTCGAAATTATAGAAAATATTCGTGTCACGTAGCTTGAAAGAAATTTCTCGAAGTAATAATGACAATGAGCCAGAATGTATAACTATCGCGCGTTCTTTTAGCATTTATGTATTATTCGGTGTTGATTGGCGGAAACGATACACACAAAAATTGAAAGGATATGTGCTGTCCGCATACGTAGCTAGCAAAGTGAGCCGATGTACACATGTTTATTCCAAGGTTTGCAGTTTGCACTGATACCACAAATCCGCGATCCTTTCATCCTTTTCTTTTCTAACGAATACCACTTGTTTTTAAATAAATAATTATGAATAACTTACTAAATTACTTGTTTTACATACCATGCACAAATACACATCAATTTTTTATTATCATGATTACGATTATTTGCCATATTTAGGTTTATGATTATTTATTATCATGATTATGTTAGTAAATGAATATTATGTTTGAGTTTGATTTATTTAAAATATATTTATATTTTCATAATTAAAAAAATTTGTATCAAATTTTAACTATTATATAAATATATATGTCATATAAAATTCCAGTTATTTGAGTTTGTGTTTAATTTATTTTTAAATATAATTAATATTTTATAATATTTTAATTTTTATAAGGTATAAACTTATTTATAATAAATTAGAACTGCATTTTCCGAGTTTTGGAAGGAGGGGGAAGTAGGGATGGCAATCGGGTCGGATCGGGTCGGGTTTCATGACATCCATATCCAATCCGTTATATTTCGGATCGGATCGGGTTCGGGTTTGGATATTAAAATGTAAAATCCAAATCCAATCCGTCGGGTTTTTTCGGGTTTCGGATCGGATTCGGGTTTCAATCGAATATCTTAAAAAAAATTAAAAATTATAAACATGTCTGAACTATGATAATTAAGTATTTTTTTTCAAAATTGAGATTATTGGATTGGATTCTATTGGTTTAAATTAGAATAATATAAACTTAAACCATATTAATTTTCATTATTACCAATATACAATATAATTTATACAATATATTATTAATGAAGTATTTGTCTTAAATAGAAACCCTTATTCCTTTAACCTAGTCTATTCATATAGAGAGTATTATATTACATTCATCCAAATAATTAAATATAAATATGTTATATATATAGACACACACACACACATTCATATTAAATTATTTCTAATATATATATGTATATATTTATATATATATATATATATATATATATATATATAATATTCGGGTTTTTTTGGGTTTCGGGTTCGGATCGGGTTCGGATAGGATTTCGGGTTTCGGATCGGGTTTCGGATCGGTAGAGGTCATATCCATATCCAAATCCAAAAAATTTCGGGTACAAAAATCAAATCCATATCCAAATCTAAATCCAAAAATTCGGGTTCGGTATATCCAAAAATTCGGGTTTCGGATCGGGTATCCGTCGGATCGGATTATTTTGTCATCCCTAGGGGGAAGATCATGTCACACCTTAATCATATTACGAGGGGAACCCTATTTTATATTTGTTTTATATATCTTATAGTTTAATCTATATTAAGTATCATAATTTCTTGTTATTATAAATAAATAGTTTGTTTGATAAATAGTTTATTTTAAAATAATATTATATTATTTTTGTTTTGTTTTTATAGTTTGAAACAAATTATTTGATGCTAATTTATTTTTGAGTATAATTATTTTTATTATTATTTTAGATCAAATCTAGCTATTATATATTATATTCAAATTAATATTGTTTTGATTAGTTATATAACCTTTACATTTAATATAGATATAATATCTTATTTTTTACTTTTTACACTATTTGTTTGTTTTCTGTCCTGTACGTGATTGAGGACCACGAGTTTGTTTTCCTCAATTTAAAATCTGCAAGTAATGCAGATATCATATTCTCTCCGTATTTGTACCGGTTAAATTTATCAAAGTTTAATTAAAATTTATTAATATTTTTATTAATTGATAAATAAAAAAAATATGTCATCAGAATTAAATTTTAATCTAGTTTAAGATGTAATTTTAAGTTTATTAAAATAATGAAAAAATGACTTATAATTTTATAAAAAATTAATCATATTGATCAATAAAAATAAAAATAGAAATATCACAGCAGAGTATGTGTTAAGCGAGAGCATGTAGTATATTTTATTTCATAATGAGCTTATAATCCATAGTTCGAGAATTTGGTGGATTGAATTTGAGCATCTTATTGAATTTATCAATTTCTTTAAAAATTTAAAGTACTCATTACTCATTACTCATTATTTTTTTTTATTTTACTTTATTTTATCATTATTTTCTGTGGCAAAGCTACCCCATGATTTGGTTGTTATAGTTTATGTATAAACATCGAATCATTTGCGTTTGTTTAGGCTACTTTTTCTATATAACTTGTAAACAACATATTAGTATGATATACAAGCAACATAAGTGGATAGTATCAAATAATTAATATGGGCCCCAATAGTTATCTTCATTCAAATTATTCGAAAATAATAGATACTCGTACTAATATTGAAGTTACAACTTACAACCCACAGGTGATTGATTGCATTTTAGATTTATGCTCTCTCCGTTCTTCATAAATCATTTTAAAAGTATCATGTACATGAAAAATTAATACCGGTATAACTTATTCCTTTATTTAATTCCAATAATTATATTAAAATAAAATAAAGTATATATTAATAATATATTAAATAATAGAAATTCGAGTTTGGGAAGATTTCATAAAATTATTTTTAAAAAGGAGAGTGATAAATATATGTGTTTGTATATATATTAAATTTAAGCATCAAATCAAATGAAATAGAAGAAGTGATAGATGGCATTTTGCCCCATCATTATATAATAATAATTTCCTAAATTATAGACTTGTATCTTTATAAAAGAGAATCTAAATTTATTAGTTCAAATGAAGTATATGTCTTTTTCATTAATCAAGAAAGTGGAGATAAATCATCTTGTAAAAACTCGATTAGGATAAAAGTAAATATAAGCGCCCCAGGACAAAATAAACAAACTAATAAAATAAATAAAACGATCTAAAGAATGTCCAGTACATGAAGGCCACTACCACAAACATGGTACTAAAATATATATGCGCACACTGTTTAGTGCACACTAATCACCGCAGATAAGACGATATAAGTTTATTTTATTTTCTGGATCATAATTGAATTTTCATTTGATAATGTAAGAGTAAATTCATATATTCTTTTTTTTAAAATCCACTTCATCATTTAGTTATATATAATTAATTCTAAATTTTGTCCATTTTAAATGTTACTTGCGGCCTTGTGAAATATAAAACATTTGACTTGTTAACACGCATACAGAATGAATACATTAAAAATCGATTTGGTTGGATCGATTCTTGTTGCATTCGGTATTCAGAATTCAATCAATTTAATTTGATCTAGACCTTGAAAACGGTCCAAAACGAATTATGTTCATGATCGAACACCCTCAACTTCACAAGTGATAACTATGAAAAAAGGATTGGTTTTAGGTGGAAGCTTGGAAAACAACATCACAACTCCATTGACACCAACACTTCATTCAAAAGCACAAAAAATCAACCCAAACCCTCAAAAACGTTGATCAAGTAAAAATTCAACCACCTAGCAACTGCCCAACTTGATCAATTGGGTTAAACAATAAGGTTGTGATGGATGGGCAGTTGAAAATATATACCACCAAAATTACTTTGTCAAAGTCAACTCTGCACCACAAAAAACAACTCTAGTTAATTGCAAGTACTCATAACCCTTCACCATTTTTATGAGACCTCCTTTAATCCTCAGTAGATAAACAAACTCCCAACCAAAGCCTCACAATTTTCTAACCCCTCATACCCGCACAAATTTCTCACCCCCCTACCCTACCCCCCACCCCACAACATAGCATATGATATATCCACTAAACCCATTCCTTTTCACACAGAAACTCAACATACATGCTCCATAACACAATTCCACATTTTGTTTAGTCTATTAGCCGGCCATTGTAGCAGTTGCTAAAAAGAAGTGAGCACACTTTCTTGCCATACACGGCTCTGGAGATTTGGTATATATGTACATGCACTTGTTTTCTCTTTATTGACTCGATACATGGAGCTGCGTCTGCACTCTACATTTCTTTTTTCTTCTTATGTCAATCTAAAGCCTTCCCACTACGCAACTCTTCTCATCTCTTTCTTGTCAACTTTTTCAGCTCTTCCCCTCTAGTACCAGGCAGATGGAATATTCACAATTGGTAAGAAATCTCTCTTCTCGCCTCTTTTCTTTCGATTCGATAAATCATAATCGAAGAATTGAACTGTTTCATTGAATTTTCTGGGTTATCGTCAACAGGGAGATATGAAATCATTTTCGGGACTTTTTCAGGCCGATCAATCAGGCGGTTTACAATCCGAAAACACGAAACCCGATAGCTTCACGGTTGAAATGGAGAGATTTTCCGATTTATCATCCAAAAACGTCTCCCCGAGTTCAAGAATCGCAGTAAGTTTTGCTCTGTTGTGAAAATTCTGCTTTTTTTCGTCGATTTTTGCTCGATTGGCTTCTATCTCAATATAATCATCTCTCGATAATCACTAAATCTGCTCTTCGTCAATCACAATTCTGATAATTAACAAAACAAGATAGATAATATTATTTTTTGAACAAGGTGAGCAGTTCCTTGAACTTTACGGCCTTTACAATCAAAGTATTTATTTTGTCCAAAGCAAGCATATCATCATTTTGGCACTTGTGCTTATCCAATTCTCGCCTTTACAAAAGTAATCATAATTAACAAGTTAAGTAATATATCATAATCATCATCTTCTATCTAATGTCCACTTAATTGCTTTCCGTAACTTTATGGCCTTATTGCTACTATTTCTAATGGTTTATCATCGAATTTGAAGATGCAGAGGAACCTTTCGAAAAAGGGGTCATATAGAGGTGAAAAGAAGATGAATTCAAATGCTGACAATGAGAAAGATGCTACCACTTTTGTCCCCGTTTCTTCGTCACCAAAAGGTTCGTGTCTATCTTGCTCTAAATATTTGAGGGTGACGAAATTATAATTCAGTCCGTTCTCCGTCATTCCCGTATCTATCTATAATTTAATTTTCGGTGGTTAAAATCTATGAGCAATACTATATATCTGAAATCTTATTTCAATTTTTTTTTATGATCAATTTTAATTATGTGATTTTTTGTACATATGAGGATTCAATTATTAATTATATGAGCGGAACCAATTAGAAAATACCAATTATAATTTAAAGAAAAAAAATTGAAAATGATTTACGGAATATCTAGCAGTTTCCAAAATTTATATTGACTATTGCATTATAAATACAAAACACTCCTTTTCCTTTTCTTGCTCATGCTTGAGCTCGACGTCAGTCTGCTTAGCAGGGCAAGAATAATGTAATTTCCGTATTTAAGTTGGTTCTATATAATTATAGTTAAATTATCGGGTTTCAATTCTCAGAATTACGACGATATTATATTTTAAGTGATGCCCGTAATATAAAGGTACTGCTCTATATTCTTTTGATTGACTGGTACCGCTGCTTTTAAAAATCAATTATTACGAAACCATAAAATATTTTTACATAGAGAGTCAGTGCGTCACTACGCCATATTGCCATGATACTGCGCCACGTATATACATTAACTACTACTGTATGCATTACTTATTTATCTCATTACCAACCTGTAACAACTCACGAAATAGTAGTTGGCCGGTAAGTTCGTCATCTCATTTTGGCTCTACTTCCAAATTGGGAATATCCTCTATAATTAAATCCCAACTACCTTCCACCCTCATTCGCATTAATGCAATTGTTAATCAGAAACAAAATAATAGTCATTCTGATGTTTTACTCATGTTCGAGATACAAGTAAATCATATTTTTATACATAATTTTTTAATATTTTTTGAATAAGAATATAAATATTTAAATTTTACATTAGAAAAAAAATTAAAAATAAATGTCTTTTTAAACCGTAAATGATGTACAAAATTTAAAACGACAAGTATAATTTCAATAACAATTAAAAAGAACTGATTGAAGTCATTTATTCACATAATAAATATAATAACATAATAAATGTTTATTACGAGTGAAAAATTACAACATGATTGCTACTTGGTTCGTTGGGCTTTCAAGATAAGTTTATAAACCGGCGCTTGTAAAGCATAAGACTTCACCTACTACTGTTTTCAGCTCCAAATAGTAGTTCTATGCAGATCTATCAGAAATGGTGCTCTCTTTTCTGGACAAGGAGAATAATAATATAGATCTGCTATCAAAATGCACATGCTGTTCCATATATGTTAAAATGCACATGCTTTTTTTTTTGCTTTATGAGAAACACTAGTGATGGTTGTTAAGTCTGGTCATTTGTATATTCTGAATGGATTGTTGAAATGCAGCTGCTCAACTGATAGATTCCAGCACGCATGAAAAGCCAATTTTAGTGACAGTAGGGGCCACCAACCACCCATTCAGCCCGCAAGTGCATCACCAGATCACTATCACCACCCCGGCCACCACCACGGCTGCCACGGAAAGCAAACTTGGCTCCAGAAGAAACAGCTTCAAACGCTCTTCTTGGACGATTGATCCCAGGAGAATGCTTTTAGTCTTTGCCACCATGTAAGTTGCCCTTTTTTACTGTTCAAGCAAAAATCAAAATGCTGTCAAAGTTTGCCCAATATAAAAAGGTATTATCACTGTCAAAGGTAAGTAATTATGAGGATTCAAGGATGTCTTAGTACCTTAGTGGTAAAGCTTATCACCGGCTCTGCATACAGATTCCCCGTGCAAAATCTTATGACAGAACATATATAATGTACCTGAAAGAAACAAAAAGACAGGTCATTGGAGTTATTATAATTGTTTAAACGCGTGCCACAGGTCAAGCATGGGAACAATATTACTGATTTACCTCACATTATCAATGAAGAATGTTGGTGGCGATGCCAACACCATGGAGCAGTAGCAGTGACCAAAACCCCAGGAATAACTACAGTTATAAAGCAATATACAAACTACAATTCACCTTGAAGCTGAGAAAGAGGAGAATACATTACAGTTGCATATCTGGCTGCTGCGGCTTCTCTCAGGAATAGTTGTGTACAAAAATATCGAGGAAGAAAAGCAGGTGGCAGTTCAAAGAAACAAGCAAAACATATAGGATGTTGCCATTACATATAGTTTGTAAACAGGACAACAGCACAGAGGTAGAAATCTACATAGGTGATTATTGCAAAAAGATTAAAAACACATTTTGTGCTTACTTTCCGTAATTCTGTACATATACAAGAAAGACCAGAAACAACTTTGGTTTGAGTCTACTCCCTTTTCCTTTCTGTTTTCCTCTTTATTTGACCAAGTAAGTCTACTCCTTTCGAAGTGCTTCATAACTTTGGTTCCTTCCAGCCGTTGTTCCAGTCCAACCCAATCAGCACTTTATTTATGTGGTTTCCATGTGAAACTTGACACGTAAAAGTAGAGGAACATCAAAGATCTAGATGTACAAGAAATGACAGAGAACATGTGTGATTCCTCTCAAAAGCCTGTCTCGCAAATTGTTAATTTTGATTAGCTTTTAATCATGTTTATGATCATTGAAACCTCATCATCTCATGTAATTTGTTTACTAGCTACATAACTATCATCTCGAGCTTGCATAATATCAACAAGATCACTGCGATATAATTTGGATACAGTTTGCTTCACCTTTAAAACAATAAAGCAGGTATATCAATCTCAGGGACCAATTAAAAACTCAACTAGACAACTGTCTTTACAGTGAGGGTCACTTAAAAAGATCAAATAGATACCCAATCTGATCATTAGGATGTTTTATTGTTTCTTTTGGTAGGCAAGAAAATCTCCAAGAAGTACAGATATTGTTCTGATTAGGATCAACATTTATACCATCTAGAAGCAGAACGTATGCTGACCCGATATAAAGACAGAAAATCACATATATAATAATGATATTAGCCTGCAGATTCAAAATACAGCATAAGTTAATCCACTGTCATCAAGCTAGCTTCATGTAATGTTGTAATACTTGCACCTAAATTTATAGATTTGATCTTATTTATATGAATGACATTAAACCTAACCTCAACTTGTTTGTGCAAGATCAAATCGTCACATAAACTAAGTTCCTTCACTGTATTTCTTTTGCAAGAACCTTGATTCAGAAATCTACTTCTGGATTGCATTAATATAAGTATGAGTGGATAAAGAGGATATTAGGGAAAAGGGAAAAGTATGGGCATGTCCCGTTCTATTCTCCAATTATAAACCCTAGAATTTATTTATATGTTGTGTGTACACACTCAGTCGAAAATGGTGGTTATTAAGTTAAGGAATGATAAGCACGAAACAGATAATTATGCTGGACTTGCTCTTAATCTCCATAAAACGTCTCTATCTTGTGTTTAAACTTATGACCTAGCTTTGAATCCATGACACTTGACTATCACACTAGACACGATTTATTTTCATTCAATTTATTAAAACTTAGCTACAATTCCACAACAATTAACAATCCCTCCTTCTAGCTCTACCAATTATTTACTTTCGGATTCCATTTTTTTCCAGCCCTATCCATTCATTCAATATCCAATATCCTCCAGTCAGGGAGTTTGAATGAATAACAGGATTGAGTTATAATATTCCCGTCAGAGCAAACGATGAGAATATAGTAGCAAGGCTTTGAAGGACTCTTTATTCTTTTGTTGACATCCAATATATAAGTGCTCAAGAATATTACATTAAAATGCAAGAGACACTGAAAGAATCTGTCAATTTGTTTGGCAAATGATGCAAATATTCACAGGGCTTTTTTAAGTTATACTATGATTGTCGATGATGCAAATAACCGCAGGGCTTTTAAAGTAATACTATGAGCAATGTTGGAAGCGTAACAAAAAATAATGCTTTTTTATTTACAAATAATGCAGAGCAAACCATTAATTCAACATGAAATATATACACATCATATTATACTAATATAGTCATATTCACCTGACGTACTTGTACATTTACTTAAAAATTAATAAAACTTGGCTACAGTCTACAGCAGTAATAAATCCACTCTCCTAGACCAATCTACTACTCTTGGATTCAATTTTCTTCCAGCCCCTATTCCTTCATTCAGTATCTTCCAGTCAGAGAATTTGTATAGAATAACAGGATTAAGTTAAAATATTACTCTCTCGTGAGCAAATGATGAGAATCAAGTAGCAAGGCCTTGAAGGACTTTTTTATTCTTTTGTTGACATCTGAAATTCAAGTGCTGAAGAATATTACTTTAATTTGCAAGGGACACGGGAAGAATGTTTAAATTTGTTTTTGTCAATGATGCAAATATTCATAGGGCTTCTAAAGTAATACTATGACTTTTGATGATGCAATAATCATAGGGTTTTAAGGTAATACTATGAGCGATTTTGGAAGTGTAGCAAAAAATGATGTTTTTTTTATCAACAAAATAATGCAGAGATTTATTCAATATGGTATGTATATATGCATCATATAATATTGAAATAGTCATATTTACCTGAGGTACTTGTACTAACAATGGCACAACAACCTTGTCTAACATCATGAGAAATATACTGACTAGTTCCGGGACTCACAAGGTGTGATGATTAAAGCATAATGACTTGGAATCTCTAGTAGCGTTTTGAGATTCTTGGCATTGAGCATTTGTTTTTCCGGTCTTGGTAGAGTCGCAATATAACTGCTGCGGTTTCTTCAATAGCTTTTCCAGTTACTTCTGCAAGCACAAGTGAACTTTTATCAAGAAACGACAACGTCCCTATATATAAACTTACATCAGGGAACTTCAAAGCTCTAGCCGAAGAATACTGAGATAAGAACATAGATAAAACCAAATACAAATAATTAAAATTATACACCCACCAATAACAGGCCAGACTGGATTTTGCGCAAAAAGTGTGCTAGCATATTCCAGCTCCTTCCTGATATGATCCATCTCTGAATAGTTACTCTTTGCTTCTCGGTGGAAGCCTAGAGTCTTTGCTCTTGCCCATCTTATTGTTTGAAGGACAAGAGGATTGATTGTCAACCCAAAAACTTTCTCTGGATCAATTTCAAAGAGAGTCTTCGGAGCCTTTATACCCATTACAAGTGGCACATTCGCCACTTTGTATCCTTTTTGCGCAAGATAAATTGATAGGGGAGTTTTCCCAGTGCGAGAAACACCTGTAAGAACAATGTCGGCCTTGTGCAGGTTCTGAGGTAAGGCTCCATCATCTTGCTTTATGGTAAATTCAATAGCTTCAATTCTTTTGAAGTAATCTTCACTCAAAGCAGAGTTCCTACCCGGAGCTCCACGAGGAAGACCAGATGGTGAGACACCAAGATGGGTTGCAACTGCTTCTGTAATTGGGCTCAGAATATCAGTGCATGGCACTTCCCATAGCTTGCAGGCTTGTCTAGCAGATTCAGCCATAGAACTGTCAGCTAGAGTGTAGACAACCATTGCACCTACTTTAGCTGCTTGTTGTATAATTTCCATTAATCGATCGACATCATCAATCTGACAAAGAAGGAATTTATTCGATATTAGTCCCCGAAACATGTGACGAGATGAGCTATAGTGTACTATAATCCGCCACATTAGTTGGTCACATATGGCTTATACAAACAGACAGTTTAAGAACAATGCTGTATTCAGGATTTTATTGAATTTATTTAGAATATAAATTTTATTATTTTTTTGATTTTTTTTATCAAATATAAAATTTAAATTGCTTAAATATTTAAAAAAAAAATTGAAAAACTACTAACCCCTCCTTCACACTCATCTCCCTCTTTGGTATAAAAATCCCATACTCATACTCGTACCTTATAGCAAGTCCGACAGCTACCCTAAATAAGCTTCTAAACTGAAATATAGGGTGACATAAAATGCAGTTCCAGTAGTTTTCTAGTGATTACCTAAATCACTAGGACATGCTCAAAATTACTAGCCATGCCTTATTTTTAGGTGACTACTAGACATCCCCTGTTTTATTTCTTAAAATAAAAATCCATTTCTCTTCCTTTCTACACTCTTGGTCCCACTATTTAATAGTTTCGGACATTTTTTGTCCCCACTATTTTCTCTTTACAAGTTTAAATATATTATTATAAAAATAGGGTTGCGCTCAAGAGAGAACCCATCCTTAAAATAGAACCATATAAACCACTAAGGTTCTGCTGCAGAACCATAAATTTTAAATAGATTTTCAGGATCTATATCTAAATACATGTTCTTGCATCGTTGTGTGCGTTCAAAAATAATTTTAAAATATAATACATAAACACGACACTTTTTGCATGTGCAATTCTGCTGTGCTGCAGAACCCTTATTAATATTATAAGGTTCTAAGGGTTCTTAGACTAAGGGTTCTAAGAGGAACATGACCCAAATAGGAATAATGAGGAATGAAAATAGAGATTGTTGTTAGAGTTGACACACAAAACAATGATCCTAAATCACTGGGATATATATGGCAAAAAAAAATAAAAATTCACTGGGATATTTCTTTTAGGATCCGAGATATTTTATAATATTTATAGAGAATGGAATAGGATATTGTTGGACTTGCTCTTATGGGTTCTTAATGTTATTTTCCCATAATCCAATTCAAACATCACTACATCAGGTATGTTTTTAGAATGATCAAAACTCATACACTCACAAGACCTCTTATGCACTCATACAAAACACAAACCAAACCAAATCAAACATGCTCAGCATATCCCACCTAGAGCAGAGTCTGGGGAGGGACTCATACAAAACACAGAATAATTGAAACTACTCACATCATCCATGATAAGTTGTCAAGTTTGACGAATTTAAATATTACATCTATATAATTGAAAAATGTAAAAAAATTATATTACCTAAAACTATACTCCTAACAGGATTTAATTGCCTCAACAATTCACGCTGTCATTTGCAATATTTTTAAATGCAGTGTTTCTTAAAGCGAGAACTCGTAATAATATATCACTACACCAAAAATTAAAATATGTTTTTCATGGAGCTGAATAAAGTAAGCATACCCCGGAGAACAAATGTGTACTAACAGGACATCCACGGTCAACTAGGCAATAGTCAAACTGACCCAAAGCAGCCGTGATCGTATGTTCCGCTGTCCACCCGGTACCATCAGACACCATATATATAGACTTCGCGCCATCATCGCTCACATCACAGCCGTCCATCTCATCATCGACCACTTCTCTGTCTAATGACTCTAGTTGCAAAGCCGGTGCGCGCTGCATTGGGCGGTCTAGTTTTCGACCTGATCGGATAGACCGGGCTCGTGACCAGCGGTTTAGCTGTGGACTGGGCTTTAGCCTGGGAGACTTCGGGTCGGGTTTGGGGGATGGAATTTTAGGGGCGGGTGTTGAATCGGGTTGAGTTGTAATGCCGGAAATTGAAAGGCGGCTTGAGAGCATCATCATCTATCTTTTGGGAATTTTGTGTGATAGGTGCTCAAAGTATGAACCAGATATTTTGTCATTGCAAAATTGTGAAGGGGAATGACTTGACTCATGATTTATGTAATTTTTTATAAATAAGTATAATATATTAATAATATATAAATATATTTTATATTTAAG
Source organism: Daucus carota subsp. sativus (assembly GCF_001625215.2). Classification (NCBI taxonomy): domain Eukaryota; kingdom Viridiplantae; phylum Streptophyta; class Magnoliopsida; order Apiales; family Apiaceae; genus Daucus; species Daucus carota. The sequence continues at coordinate 55,061,715 of NC_030382.2, forward strand.
TTTGTGAAATTTGTATTTTCAAGAATTATTTTATATATTAATAATTTTGATTTCACCAAACAGATCCAACAAATAATATTCATATGTGCAAAAAAATCTAAAAGATACTTTTTTTTGCCGAAAATCTAAAAAATGTTAATATTAAGCGATGATAGTTTATGCCGGTGTTGGGCACAAATTAAAGATCATGGAACCCGATCATTTCTAAGTTACCATTCTGACCAAGCCGAGATAGTCTTTTAAGTATTTGTTTTTGAATTTTAACTTGAAAGAGAGAAAGTTATGACATGATCTTACATATTTCCAGAATCAGAAATAGGGTTGTTTATAGAAATTTAGAAAAGTTTACTATAGTTTTCTTCTTTCACCTGAAGCCATGGTTTCAAGATTATTTTCTCATTAGTCATCACTCATTATTCCCTCCTTTTATTATTACTCCTCGTCTATTTCTTCTTCTTCTTTTTGAAAAATACTCCTTGAATTCTTTTCATCTATTTGGTAGTAAGTACAGTCTAGATTGAACCGCAACGAAAATGGTTCACCATCTTTATATGAAAATAAAAATAGTTTCATAATACGTTTACATGCACCGACTGAAAATTAAATCCGGCAATATCAACAAAAGTTTCACAGTTCTTGATACTTTAAAGTTGGATATGATACGATCCTTATTCCCTGTGGTTGTTATATTGTGCTGTATTATATTACGAACCTTGGAAGTCCAATTTTATAACCCAAATTCATTACATCCTGTTGAACTTGTTGTCTAAATTCCCTGAAGCTGAACTGCTTGTACACTGAAGGCTCCATGCAGCTCTGTATCTTGGTTTCGTAAGATGGACATAGAAAATAAGCTGTTGAAAACCTCTCTGCTTGCTTATTTGTCACAACCCTATGTTCAACACTCTTATAAACATTATTGCTCCAGGCCTGCATTATAAAACATCAATACCATTAGACCATGCTACAAAAATATGTTTGGTTCATGTGATTTTTGCTTGGGCTTGAAAAAGTTACTAAATTTTAAATAGAAGTGATGATTCGGGGGGGGAAAAGTCTATATTTGTGAAATTCTGCAGGAGCTGGTGCCTTGGTTCTGCCACAGGGGAAAAGATTTCTGCAACTAAGATAGGGAACAGCAGAACTATTGTTGTACCTGAAAAAGATCTCCGATATTGATAATCAGAGCATCTGGATTAGGCTTAGCAGCAAACCATTTTCCATCCTTTACTAATTGTAGTCCTCCAATTTGATCCTGATGCACTATTGTGAGAAAATCACTGTCAGTGTGTGGCATCAATCCTGGAATCTCAGGAACTGGGCATGGAGGATATCGGTTCATTCGAAGATAGCAACTGCTGGGAACACAATTTTCTTTGAAGTAAGTTGATTCTTGTCCCATCTTCTCAGCCAAGATCTCTGCTAGCTTTTGTGCTAAATGTGAAACTGTAGTGGCAAAGCGTTTCATTGTTGGGCTGAAAATAAAATAAATTGTTGAGCCTAGACTTGGAATAAGGAAAAGTTATGGTTTACTGTGAATGTAACAAGTTTTCAGGTAAATCTTCTTTTTGGATAATTTTATATTATAAATGACTTATAAATTATTACTCAAAATATAATAATAATAATAATAAATTTGATAAAATATTTATTTTATTGTTAAAATTGACTTATTAGAAAAATAAAAAAAATTAAATAAAGAAAAAGTATATTCTACGACATAACATTAAGAGCGACTTGGGCGAACAGCCTCTAAAGCTTACGATTCGACAGAAATTAAGTGCAAGCATTTTACTTAACCATGGGCTCGGTAATTACACAAAAGTCTTTATGGGACATCTCCTTATAAAAGACATCTTAATTCTTAACTGGGCAGACCCCCAGACCCCATTATAAGTACTAGGATTGCATGACCATTAAATTCTCTTGTCATTTCTGTACAAGTTGGACAAATCTGACGCGGTCCCTTTTTCTGGTCAATTTAAGTTGATAAAAGAATGATTTAAGGATTATTATAATAAAAAGACAAAAGATTAATTACCTGAGGCCAGTATTATCACTTACGCCTGAAACATTATTCATAGGAACATGAAAAGCTTCCGACCACGACAACTGCCGGAGGCAAGTAGCTGAAAGAGATCCCCATCGGTAAGTTCCGGCAGGAAAACACATATTTTCCTTCTCATGAAACGGCTTCTTGAAAATATCAACTTGCTCGCGCCTCATGTTCTCCAGGATTTCATTTGAAATTCCGTGATTAATTACCTGAAAGAAACCCCATTCTTGTGAAGCCCTGGCTATCTGTGCCTTGCATTCTTCGCTTTCGGATCCTCCGAGTTTTAGCATGCTAAGATCAATCAGTGGAAGCTCACACTCTTCCGCACTCTCTATCGCCATGTCCTCGACACTGATCGATTTCGAATTTATCAGAGCTTTGTAAGTTTCTTCGAGCGGTGGTTCGGGTGATTCCAGATTATTCTGGCGAAAATATACAAATTTAGATAATAATACACTCAGCAATAATATGACATTAGTATTATTACACCGGTTATCAATTACAATCGCGTCATTCTCTACTTATCAGTCTAGATGAATGGCTCTTATTAGCTAGCTTGCCATGCAAAACTTTGCTTCACATCTTATCTTATATGTCAACTAGTAAAAAATATAAATAAATGTGAATATATAAAGGAAATAAATGTAAATTAAAGACGGGAAAGACATGATTATTATTTTCAAGATGATGATAATTTGTTTGTAAAATTTTACCATTTCTCAAAATAATCTCTTTCATTCGTATAAAATTAAAATATACCCTGAAGCACTTGAAAGAAAGAAACTGTACACGATGATGATCTACAAGTTATATGAGGTTACCTGGGAAGGAAGGACCTGGAAGTTTCTTGAATGATCCGGCATCGACATTAGTTCAGAATGACGCACAGAAAGCATTTGAGTTGCAGACTGAAAGACAGGAGACGAAGAGTGTGAAAAATTGTACATAATCTAGTGATACCTGGAGACTTCTATAGGGGGAGAAAAATGTGTCTGGTAGGGCCGTGTGGGGCACAATATCAGCCCATTATGGAAAATGGTAGGCTTTCCCGAATGGCCCCGTTTACATCTTAATTGCCCACAAAATGAGACGTTCACGTGAATATAATGAAGTAAATCAATTGCTAATTCTGGGAATGTTTTAGATGATATTTTCATATTGTTTACTATCGTAAACGAACAATTTTATTTCTAAAATCGATTGCTAATATTTCTCACATTGCCATAAATAGTATTCTCATCTTACCTTTTTTTGTTGGCTCGTGTTCAAATTTTTTTTTTAACATGTGAATATTGAGGTGATACAATATTTAAGAATTAAAATAATTTCGAATGATATTCAACATTTCTTAAAATGTACAAACCGTTCTTAAAGCATCTCCAAGAGTGTTATGTATAGTTGTTAGCTATAATACAATATATGGATAATAATCTAAAATTATAGCTAATAGGTTTCATGTTAACTCCAATGGTGTTATGTATAATCATATCATCTAAAATTATGCTTAATTCATTTAGAGGTCCTCCAAATCTAGCTACCCATATTTTAGTTATTCATATTTTTTTGCTAAGGGGTAATGGTTGGAGTGTTTCACATTTTACATATCCTCTAAACATGTCAACTAGATGACACATAGATGTCAAATAGATGATATAGTTAACAGGTCTATACCCTTGGAGATGCTCTTACTAGTTAAAAAGTGCAATGTTTTTGCATACAAAGTGTTCAAATCACTACCTACTTTTGTATGCTTTAATTGGCGAAATGTAAAGCTATCTACAAAGAATTAATCCCACCGTATCTTAATACATTTCTCATTTGTCTTTATCACGTTTATCAACGCATATTTTTTTATTTGTTGATATCTTTAATTTCATATTACTATTAAATATAAAAACTACTATGTTAAAATACTTATTATTAATACGAATCCAACAAAATCACTCGTGATTATATTTAGTTTATTTTATATAAACGTTAACAACACTTCTTAAATTAATCATTTCATGAATCTTCCTGTAAAATATACGCTGATCTAGAATCTGACATTCTCTGAGATATTTAAAAAGTAATGTATTATTATGTTTATAAAGCAATGTATTATTATGTATGACTATGACTGGTGTTCTATACTGATATTATATTGAAATTTGTAGGAGAAGAGGGAGTATAATTGTATAAATAAAGGAGACAGGGCATATCACCTGGTTATGATTTAACCAAGTTTCTGGTTCCCGACCTCCCTCCTTCGATCCCATATTGCTGATTATGAATCCTCACAAAACAAGTCACATGCATGCAGCATCCATCACTTGGAGCAGTTGCTATATGTACGTGTAGATTGTACCCTTATGCAAATTGATATTTATTTTTGTGTTTCGTCAGTCTTTCTCGTCGGCAAAGCATTGTCAATACCGTGGCCGATTGTTTTATTGCACATTTGTGCCATCTCAATTAATTAGCCGGCTGAGGGTCTGCTTGTGACATTTCAAGTATGACATCTTTCCCTATAATATGCATTATATCTTGTCGGGAAAACAAAATATCAAGGTTACGAACATTTATTATTTTCTTGTTAAGACTAAGAGAAAAATCGCTTAACATATATTAAAACCAATTCTTGACTTTTGAATGTTATGTATTAATTATGATTCAAGAATAAATATAAGTGAAAGAGAAACGGTAGAGTGGATATATATTGAATTATATATAAACACTGATAAACACTAAACCAAAGATTTGCATCACAAACCGTGGCGAACTAAAAATTATTATTAATTCATTGAACAAAATGTTATATTAATCAAATTTCACCTTCGGATAACTTATATAGCACCATCAAGGTAATCTAATTTAATTAAATTAGGATTAAGTATTAGGTCATGTATCAGAGCATGTCTTGACTAATACGTTTCAAATTAAAAATTAATTTCATATATAATTTCTAACAAGTTAATATATTAAATAATTTTTAAAGTTGGAGATAAAATCAGAAGATAAAATTTAGAAAGAAATGAATTATATTAAATAATAATAATTTAAGAGTAGGTGTATAGGAAAGGGACCACCGGAGTCATTCGAAACACTGTCACATGTCCTCACAAGTCACAACATTACAAGAATGGACTTAAATTTTCTTTTAAAAAAAAGAATGGACTAAAATTATAAATAGCATATCTTGGCAAAAAAATAACTATAAATAGCATATAAAAGTACAGAGTTCATTGATATTCAAAATGCCACGTAGCATCATGCACATCTTAACACGTACGCACATTAGCGAAATTAAAATGATATAACAAGAATATGGGTAGCAAATATTTGGTCTTATTTCATTCTACAAGTCGTTCATACATGACCTCCAACAGCATCTGTCAAGCCCATTCCGGTACTCGGGTCCTTGACTCCTTGTCCCCGTTTTTTTTTGCTCTTATCAACCCAAACTATCTTATAAAACTGTCAACTGTGTATTTGTTTTTGATCGATTCGACATTTATAATACCAAGCAATAAAATATTAAAATGTCTGTAACTGATATTTTTCTGGATCTACTTCTGATTCGAAATCGCATGTAAAACTAGGGCTGAGCAAACGGTCGGTTTGGTCGAAAACCGAACCGAACCGAAATAACCGAAAACCGAACTTTTATATTTTCTGAAACCGAACCGAACCGTACTTGTGTTTCAAACCGAACTGAACCGAACCGAAATTACTTCGGTTTTTTCGGTTCGGTTCGGTTAAAACCGAACTTTATATAAAAAAAAAATCAGCACAAAGAGACTATCAATTTCACCAAAAAATATAAACCACCAAGGGAGTTGCGACCATTCAATGGAATTACTACTAGTAAACTACAGAATGCAATGCATCAGAACAGAACAGAACCCAAAACAGAGTATAAGCAAATAAGCAGCAAAGGCAGCAAAACACAAGTACAGGTCAGTACAGATGGTGGTGTCGTCGGTCTTGGATTCTTGGTGATGGCGCAAGGCGCTGGTGGTGTGATGAGTGCTTACAGATGAGATGGGCTTTAGGGTTAGAATCTTTAGTTTAGACATCAGAATAATCATAAGTAATGTATATAAATTATAAATATAATTTAAAAATATATGTATAAAAAACTTCGGTTATTTCGGTTAAACCGAAATTTTGTGTTTCAAAAACCGGACCGAACCGAACTTTTAGTTCGGTTATAACCGAAAACCGAACTAACCGGAGTTTTAAAAAAATCCAAACCAAACCGGACCAAATTCGTACGGTTCGGTTCGGTTAGTTCGGTTTGGTTCGGTTTTGCTCAGCCCTATGTAAAACCACCATGCCATCATGTTGTTTGTGTTCCTCAAAACCTCTTCTTGATGCAACATTCGGACAATATGAATACTGTGTGTGCTATTATTGTCCAATTATTATGACATTCGATTATTATTGTGCTTGGGCATTCATTTTTGTCAAATTATTGGCAACACATAATTACTAATTAATATCTTATCATATAATATACTCTTTATGTTAGAATATAATAGTCGTTTTGACTATTTTTCACTTATCTTTAAATGTTTTGATCATATATTTATAAATATTATTTTTAAAAAATTTCCTTTGTGAGTAAAATATTAGTGTTATATTTTTATTGACAAAGAATTTTAAAAAATAATATTTATAAGTGCAGGGTCAAAATTTTTAAAAGTGCATGAAAAAAAGGAACATCGTCCACGACTTTAAGAAGAATGCTTGTAATAAAATTCAGAAAATTAAATCATATAATCATATAATCTACTGTAGTACCGTTGTCTCATGTCTGTCACTCTGTTCATAAAAATATTATTAATTGTGCTTGATGGACTTCCTTGGGCAAGCTATTAATCAACTAATCAACTAATAAGAGGCTACGAACTTTGGGCCGAACTGTTGAAATACTACCACTGCTGAAGAGAGGATCATACAATGTGAGGACCCGCTGCTGGAAAGGAGGATCATATATCATTTTTAGATAAAAGATTTTATTTTTTTGATAATTTTTCAGATAAAATATTTGAATATAATTTTATCAAAAAATTTGCTGTTTAAATATATAAAACATACAAGTCGCGTATCATGACGAGGTGTAGCCAAGTTTTATATTATAGGATGTAATAGGAATTTAAGGAAAGATCATACTTTCCCGTTAATTAGTCCAACCTAATTTTAGGTATACAATTTTAAATTTAAATTCAAATAAGTCGACTTAAATCATTAGCTAAAAAATCTGATCAAACTTGACTAATATAATTTTTTTACAAATGAGACAGGAATAAGTCTACTCACTGAGCAGGATTTGTTGTTAAAATAAAATTTAAAAGATATAACAAATATAACATAGTAACCTTATCTATCTAAATATAACAAATTACAAAAATAAATTTATTCATACTTATAAACAAATGAAAATTATAATTCATAAGAACCAATAAAATTTGAATTCCACTTCCATAACTAATCATCTGGATAATTCCACGATATGCTTGTTCCATTGTTATTCAAAATCGAGAGGTGAAATATAATTTCATAAAATATTTCAAATATTTTGAGTTATTATATTTTTTGACAAAGACAATTACTAGTAATAATATTATAATAGATATTAGATGTTTAAAGTTTAGAGTAAATATTTAAAGTATGATATTAAAAATATAAGTATATTTTATATTATTATTTTGAATTTTTTAAAAATGATTGCCCTTCAAGATCATAAAAGCCAAAGTATTAAAGTAACTAGTTTCTCTTTTACAATAAACTAGTGAATAAAGCCGCGCTTCGCGGCGGCGTTATGAATTTTTATAACAAAAAATTATAATATAAATATTAATTTGAGTCGTTCTACCGTCAAACACAATACTAATAAAAAATTATTATAATTATGATAAAGTTAAAGATTATAATTGGATAAAAATTACTTTAAGATTATAACTTAGATAAAAAATTGGTTTAGCAGCTTTCTCGTCAGATATAATACTGATAGAAAATTTATTATTATTTAGATAAAAATTAGTTTGGGCCGCCCTCCCTTCAAATACAATACTAATTAAGAAACTTTTTTTATAAATTTTGATACGAATTAATATTATAATTTCATAAAAGTTATTTTGAGTCATGTTCCCGTTAAACATATCATTAATAAAAACTATTATAATTAATATAAAAATTTGTTTAAGTGGCCCTTCTATCAAACACAATACTAATGAAAAAAATTGGACCTGCCCTCCCACCAAAGACAATATTAATCAATAACTATTATAATTATGATAAAATTAAATATAATAATATAGATAAAAATTATCTTGTCAAACGCAATACTAATAACAAAATATTATAATATAAATATCAGTTTGAGTCGGCCTACCATCAAACACAATACTAATAAAGATTATTATAATTATGATGAAGTTTAAGATTACAATTGAATAAAAATTATTTTAAGCCGTGGTCCCGTTTTAATAAAAAATTATATTATAACTTAGATAAAAAATTATTTTAGCCGCTTTCCCGTCAAACATAATACTAATAGAAAGTTTATTATTATTTAGATAAAAATTAATTTGAGCCGCCCTCCCCTCAAACACAATACTAATCAAAAATCATTTACATTATGATAAAATTATAATTATAATTGGATAAATATATCCAATTTCATAGATTTTAGTTATTATATTTTTCTTTAGATTCTTATTTTTTAATTGTTTAGAATTATCATTCTTTTCTTTTAAGATTCCTATTTGTTAAGTACTTACAATTTCACAAAATTTAGTTATTATATTTTTGTTAGGATTCCTATTTCTTAACTACTCGGAATTATATCTCTTTTACTATTATTATTTAGCTACTTTACTTATTTTCATTCAAAAAATTAGAAAAATTACAAAAATTAAACGAAAAGTTTCTAGAGACGCCACATCATTGTCCATAAATTTTATAACTTTTGAAAATAAGAATTATATTTTTTTTATAATTCATATATTTAATATATAATTAAAAATGAGAATTTTATCACCGTACAAATCTTAAGTATGAATTGTATTTGTTTTGTTATTGTTATTTTGAATAAAATCCTATTTCTTTTACGATTCCTAAATAAAAAAATATTGAATTACCTTTACAAATTATAATCCTTGAATTTGATTTTTAGATTGTAATTTTATTTTCTATTCGAAATTTAAGAATATTATAAGACTAAATTGAATTTTAGATACGTATAAGTCTATAAATTTTATTACTTTTAAAAATAAGAATTGTATTTTTTATAATTTATATATATATATATATATAGATAAGTAAAAATGAGAATTATATCACCGTACAAATCTTTAAAATGGATTGTATTTATTATGTGATTTTTATTTTAAATATATAAAATCCAACTAATGACAGCATGGATCAGGAAAACATCAAGCGGAACCCATGCCATTCCCTAACTTTGGCATTCCCAAACTTTAATCTGGCTCGGCAAGAACCTCTGTGTAGGCAAAAGAAATCCAAAGCTAAAATACATACGAATAAACCACTATTCGAGTTTGCTCCGCGATATCATCTGGGCGGCCTAAGAGCTTAAGCAGTAGGGTAGTAAATATATCGATTCAAAAATATCGGGACGAAAAAATTGTATTATATTTAAATTCCAATAACAAAACTGATTTTTTGAATTCTAGAGTATATTACCTTTCGAATTCAATAAGAAAAAGAATTATATTATCTTTAGAATCTTTAATCTTTTTTTTTGATGTATAATTATATTTTTTTCATCCGAAATTTAAGAAAAATCAGAACACTGAATCGAACAATTCTAGAGCCACCCGCATCCTCCTTTATATATATATATATATATATATTGATTCCAAACTCTTTTCCCGATTGCATCATACCATAAGAAAAATTAAATCTTACAAAACGATATACAAGTAGAAGTCTAGAACAAATAACAAAGCTCATAGTTCACATACTCATAATTCATCGTCAATGGCTGCATCCTCCCCTCAGGTACAATCTTGTTCTACATTATCTTTATCATTTCAATTAAACACTATAATCTCAGATATATGTATATCTGTATGATTATGTTAGTCTGAGCTCTCTTTTTGGTAATTGTTGTTAAAGATTGGATTCTTAGTTCCTCTGAATGATAAACTAGAAGAAAACACTTCAAACCCTAGAATCCCAATTGTAAATGGGCCCAATATTGTGGGCCGTGATTCTGTTCCGGTTGCTGATAAAAGGCTCAGCCGGAAGCATCTTTCCGTTACTGCTTCTGCGGATGGCCGGGCCCATGTAATTGTGGTATGTTTAAGGTTGATGCACACAATGTGTTTGATGTTTGTTCTGTGTGAAGTTGAACGTGAATTGTGATGATGGGTTTTATTTGACGTGTTTGGTGTGCAGGAAGGGTCGAACCCGGTGGTGGTTAGATCAAATGATCAAAGGAAGAAGCTTTTGTCGAGGGAGAGTTGTGTGATTAAAGATGGCGATGTTATTGAGTTGATACCTGGGTATCACTTCTTTAGGTTTTGGGGTGTGAAAAATAGTGTGGCACCGATTAGTCAGAAAAGGGATTGTAGTGAAGGGAATAGAGTAGGTGAAGAAGATGAATCAGTTAGTCGGAAGAGGGCAAAACAGGTTTCTCAAGACGAAGCATTTGCCAGAAATTTGCAGGTTTCTTTCTATTAGGTGCAGCTCGATATGTTTCATAATACATTGAAGTAGATGCTTCTGTTTAATAGTTGAGAATGTTTTCATTGTGCATGCAAAGTGATTATATGATAACACTAATTCAATTGCTTCTTTCGCTATTGTTCAGGCTGAGCTTAACAATGGGAGCCCTGTGCATGGAAGATCTGCTGAGACTATCCGTTACTTCAGCCCTACTAATGATAAATTACCATCAACATTCCGTCTTATGAAAGTAAAAGGGCTCCCCCCCTGGGCAAATACAAATGCTGTTTCTATTAGTGATGTGATTCAGGTACTATCTTCATCCTCATCTGGTGCTATTCAAATGGATTGTATATGTCTCTTTATTCATTTCTGGTACTTGAATTGATTTGAGCAAATAATCATATGATTCATAACACTATTTTTAATTTTGACAAAAAAATTTGATATTGCCTGTTGCTAAACCACAAGGTTGTTCAGAATTCACTCGCAGTTTTGTTTTACCTGTTCATGTTTATTGGTATATTAGATTCTCAAGATTGGTTGAAGGCAGAGGCGGATTTACCTTGGGACCCCTGGGGTCCCATGCCCCCATAATAAAAAAATAACTAGTATAATTTTTGAATTTATATGCCGAGTTTGTGTTTATTTTACTCAGTATCCTTTAAATAATTACATAACTCTCAAAAACTAGAATAAAAAATTCCTAACTTTCATTCAAATATCATATAATACATCAAATTTTAGTTACTTAAGCGGTTAAAATAATTTATGATTCAAAATTGGCGGTATTTTTTATTTTTTGACCTTAAAATTTGATTAATTTTTAGTCTCTGTTTACATTTATTTTAAACCCGTCTTTCGATAATATCGTTATGTTATATTATGCCCCCGGATTAATATGTTTATAGATCCACCACTGGTTGAAGGTCTTTTGAACTTCATTGTAGGGAAATGTACAAGTTGCTATCCTTTCAAATTATATGGTAGACATCGACTGGTTGACTTCCGGTGAGTTCTATGATATAGTTTTAAGTCTTGTGCTGGTTATGGTATTTATTCCCGCTGCTGTTGTGACTAATAATTAATCAGTTATTCTTTTTAATTTAAAGAGTGTAATGTGTTGTTAGTATGTATAATCAGCTTTTTTTTCTCTGTCATTGATCATATTCGATAAATGCTGTGTTAAGATTAAATTATAAGGACTTTTCTGCACTTTCATAATCATTTTATAATCAGATGTGTCTTATTAAAATGTTTATTATCTAAAGTAATTTTATTTTAGTAAACTCAAGCAGATTTGGAATTTTAATTGGCTTTCACTTGCAACTATATTATCAAGTGGTTGTGTATTTCTAAAGATGTGGATCTGTTACTATAAATCCTGATATAGACATACAGTGATATTTTTCCTTTCATAATGTAGCTTGTACAACACTTAATAAAGTTCCTCATGTTCTGGTTGTGCATGGAGAGGGTGATGGTACATTGGAGTACATGAAGGTTTGCAGTAGCCTAAGATTTTTTATCTTGTGCTGTGGTTTATACACAAGTTTTAGCCTTGTTTGCTGATTATTTTATAGAGAAAGAAGTGTGCAAATTGGATTTTACACAAACCCCCATTACCGATTTCATATGGGACACACCATTCAAAAGCCATGTTTCTTGTTTATCCTCAAGGAGTAAGGATCGTTGTCCATACAGCAAACTTAATATATGTTGATTGGAATAACAAAAGCCAAGGGTTATGGATGCAAGATTTCCCATGGAAGAATTCTAATCCTCCAAATAAAGGATCTGGGTTTGAAAGTGACCTAGTTGATTATCTGACTGCATTGAAGGTACACACTACTAATGTACCATGGATTGTATTATCAGCTTCAATGTTATTTCTAAGGTTGTGTCCAGATTATGAAAAAGGAGCTATTTCCTAATAGCTTTTATTATAATGTTCATATCTCAAATCTGCAACGCATTGTACAATCTGCTTTATTCATAGGTGAAAACCAATTCATCTTATCTTGAAGGCCTAACTTAACAGATACCTCTCTTCTCTTGGTTGTAAGAGGTCTTGGTTTCTAACAAAAACCAAAGAAAATTAATCGTCTTGTGTTATACTATAATATTGCTTTCAATAGCGATCACCTATAGCGTCCTCACTGCAACATTTTTTGTTACAAAATGCTGCAACTATTATAATATATGGTCTCCAGGATTATTTACAATATTCTTCTCTATCTGTAATAAATTTTATATGACTATTTGCAGTTGCCAGAATTTTCTGTCAGCTTGCCAGGCCTTGGCAACTGTAATATCAATGCATCGTTTTTCAGGAGATTTGATTACAGCAGTGCAACGGTGATTTTCTAATTTATCTTTTTCTTATTTTTGTTTTCTTCAGTGTTCCCTTAATATATTCTACTTTAAAAAATCTGATGGATGATATGGATAGTTTGCTAAAGAACTTGGTTCCTTATTTCACACTCATCAAGCTAGATTTCCATTGAGCTGTCCTAAATTTCTTCAGCATTTTGACATGGATTATGATTCTATTTCCTGAAAACTGTATTGAAGTTGTTATTTTTAATAATACATTATTACAGGTCAGGTTGATTGCTTCTGTCCCTGGTTACCACTCAGGTTCCAGTTTGAAAAAGTGGGGGCATATGAAACTAAGGACTGTTCTGCAGGAAAGTATATTTGACCAGCAGTTTCGGAAGGCCCCTCTTGTTTATCAGGTATATTTGTTGAGTGCTTGAGTTATTGATATCCTAAATAGCATTTATAGAAGCGAACCCATGGATTATTGTAAATGTAGCCAACAAGCTAAATGGAAGTGAAGCCAAGATTTTGATATTGTTGCTTCATTTTGTAGGCTATGCCACCTCCGTATACCAATTTAATTAGACGGGTAATTGAAATGTGGAAGTGATGGATGGTAGGCTAGAGGATTATTATTAAGAAATATTGTTTGTCCACTCTATAATTTACTTAATGTAACTATATACAAGTGAGGAATTTGTGAAACCAACGCACCAAAAACTTATACAGCCAAAAATTATGGTAGAGGGTGTGAGGGGGAAAGAGCATGGTGCACCTTATACTGGTCCTTTCCTGGATTGTATGAATATTACAGATGGGTTCGTCCTTATAAATTTATTTCATCATATTCTTTTTTGCTTGTCACTTGTAAATATTATTATTAATATTGATGATATGGATAGTAGTTAGCCTTCAAGAAATCCCCCTTTGTATGTAATACTTGGCATTCTATAAAATATATATGTAACCTCATCAAAGTTATCATCTACCAGCTTGTGCTTATATGGAATTTTTAGATGCTGCATATTTCTTCAATATGTCATATGTAGCAAAGGAAGTTAATATTAAGGACCTGACTGTATCTTGCACAATAATTTTTTTGGGTTCTTTTCAAGCCTTCATAATCTGGCTGTATCGCAGTTCTCATCACTAGGTTCATTGGATGAGAAATGGATGACAGAACTAGCATCGTCTATGTCATCTGGCGTGTCAGAAGATCAACAGCCTTTAGGTCTGGGGCAGCCATTAATAATTTGGCCTTCTGTAGAAGATGTCAGATGTTCACTAGAGGTAGAATATCTCCGACCTCATACCTTGGTTTTTTAATTCTGTGTGTAGAAAACTGTCCAATGTGCCTTTCTTTGACAATATTAATTGTTCATGGTATATCTTTGTTAAATGTAGCAAACTTCATGCTCAGTGAAAGGTGGATTGTATATTCCATCCATGAGGTGGCCGGATTTTTATATATTTGTTTTATGATTATTCATAATTGGATATACACCATACTTGTTATATTCTGGCTAGAGGTAGGTTTCCATCCCCTATTTTAAATTCTACAAGTTGATCTCCATGACCCTTGAATTCTCATCTGTAGTCTTTCGGTACTATTCACGTAGATTAATTATTATCGAGTTCCTAACATTATCAAGCTTTCATTAATCATTTTAGAACATAATGTAATATAATGTTATCATTTATGTATTGGGCTCATTCTTATTGTGGCGGTACAGTTCAATTATTATATGTCTTCCATCGTCTCACTTATGTGTGTGTGTGCACGCATATAATTAAGCTTTAATGTTCATGTTCACAAGTCATTTGAATAGTGTAGCTTCTAATACCAATTACTGATTTCCAAATTCACTGGTGGGAAAAATTAATTACCATCGGGCCTAATCACATTGAGGGACAATATAGGGGTGTAAAGAACTACTGGTAGGAGAATAGAAAAAGAAAAGACACATATTTGAACTATACCTCATCGAATAGGAATTTTTCCTCTCTGGTATATGGTCATTGATTTGTATGGAAATTTCTGCTTTGCGAAGATTGAAGGCTGCTTGTTGTTTAGGGCTATGCAGCTGGAAATGCCATCCCAAGTCCACAAAAGAACGTTGAAAAAGAGTTTTTAAAGAAGTATTGGGCTAAATGGAAAGCACGCCACTCAGGTCGTTGGTATGGTTTCATACCTAAAGAATGTAATAAGATGATGTTTCTTGACGTAATTCGCTCATTTCAGTAGTATAACATTACATGTCTCGCATATACAGATAATATATTTCTAAGAAAAAGTGTGATTAACTTCTCCAGAATTGTGTATTACATGAACAATTCTATTAGCATTTTATTAGCAAGACGAGAAGGCTCGTCACTCTATGAATATCTGCTATGATATCTTGTAATAAAATCATTTCAATCCTCAAGACTTAAATGTATTTATTAATACATCCTTTGATTGCCAATTTGCCATAATCCTCGAAAAGTTTTCTAGGATATCTTCTTTTCATCGACTTGTAAATGAGACTAACAGGTAGTCTTTTGTTTCAGTCATGCAATGCCACATATAAAGACGTTTGCACGTTATAATGGCCAAGACCTTGCGTAAGATTCCTCACAGGCATGCTTTTTATTTTTATTCCAAAACTCAACCATTGGCTTTGTATTCCAACTATTCATGACCAAAACAGGTGGTTCCTTCTCACTTCATCAAACCTAAGCAAAGCTGCCTGGGGTGCACTACAGAAAAATAATTCTCAGTTAATGATTCGTTCTTATGAGGTATCCAACTTAAAATATTGTATAATGTAGGCAAGAGTTTTTCAGCTGTAGGGATATATTATTATTCAAATTCTTAAACAATCCCAGCTTGGAGTACTGTTTTTGCCTTCTAAACCACATGGGTGCAGCTTTTCTTGTACAGACAATGGAAATCAATCAGAGGTAACAAATTAACCTTTTTTCTTGATTTACATATATGAATTATGATTATCCTCATTTAGTTGGACAAAAAGTCTCATTTCTATAATCTATAGGGTAAATGTGAGATGGCTAATAATTCTGAGGCAGAGAGAACAAAACTGGTTACCTTGTCATGGGAAGGAAACAAGAATACAAAAATATCAGAAGTGATCACATTACCCGTGCCTTACGAACTCCCGCCACAACGATATTCTTCTGAAGGTTATATTTCCCTTTTGCTTAAAAAATCTTGTACTCCCATATATCTAAACGCTAGCATCATTTTCTTGTGTCTGTCCAGACATTCCGTGGTCATGGGACCGGCGATACAACAAGAAAGATGTGCATGGCCAAGTTTGGCCAAGACAAGTTCAACTCTACACCACTCAAGGCTAATAAGATGTCAGACTCCTTGTGTGTGAGTTCTTAGTTATTTGATTTCCTTACCATGACGTTATAAATGTTTATTGTACATATGTAAGACTTATCTATTCCTGGTTTAAAGATGAGTTCTTTCGGTGGGTTTTGGAAGAGTATTGTGCATAAATGTCTTCTGTGCAATAGAATTATCTCGACTATGATGAGCATGGCTATACTTATTTTTGAGGAATAAAGAAATTCCGGAAAAATAAAATCTAACATTCAAGTAATTTTTTTTAAATCAGGTGTTTTAACAGGTATTTAATATTCTCTATTTGCAGATTTAGGTCAAACGGGACGCTGTATGTTCTGGGACGGGTGTGAGGCTACAAGCCTACAACCTAAGGATTATGCTTTATACTTCATATTCGTTTCAATAAATTTAAACTATTATAATCATTTAACTTACCCGTTTTTAGTTTCTAGATTATTTCTATTAGAAATCAGTTTTCCCTGTTATGGGTTAGTATGATATGAGATTAAAGATTTAAAGTACTCCCTCCTCACTTTATGCGAACAGTTTACTTTTTGCACATATTTCAATGTATTTAATAAATATACTTTTATATAATATTTTTTCATAATATTTATTTTGTATAAACGTTTAAAGTTTAAATTTTTATAAAATAAAAATCACGATTTTTTTATTTACAAGTACCTCTTTTATATATCTAAATAAATGTGCAAAAAGTGGTAAAGTCATATAAATTAGGACGTATCATTTTTGATATAATTTGTTTGGTTGAAGGATGTAATGAATATTTTTGATTGAAATATTTTTGAATAATTTACTTTAACTTAAATTATTTTTGAGTTGTTGATTTAGTTTTCTTATATTCCCACCGTCTCATTTTATAAGACCTCATTTCTTTTTCGTATGTTCCAAAAAGAATGAATCATACATTTATAACATATATCACAACCACACATTCATATAATACACTTATTTTAACAGCCACTATCTCATTTTTGTGGCTCCCGTTAAGTCAAACTTTTAATTTCTTAAATACCGTACTAATCAAATAAGGTCACACACAATTTAGGATGGAGCGAGTAAAAAATATATATGTAATTTTATATAAATATAGATAAAATTAAAATAAGTTTTTTTATTCCTCGTAACTATTCTTAAAATCCACCCCTACTTGGGTAAATTCCATGATAACTTTTTCCTCGTGCGGAAGAGTTTGAAGCTTTAAGAAGTTTGATTAATAAAATCTCCTCAAATTTAAAATTATGTAAGATTATTTGTATTTCTTAATCTAATACTTAATCTTGTCAAACAAGGATGACGAATACAAATATATTCATTATTAATCTCGTCAAATAAGGATAATATTTTTAGAGGAATGAGAATGACTTCAAACCTATTTTCCTGTTATGAATCTCCTAGAAAAATATCATGGGGAGGGGGGCGGAATATCTGTCAAACAAATAAAATAATCAAAAGTAAAGGCGGGGTTACCAAGGCCACCCAAAACAAAACACCAATAATACACTGACCCCAAATTTATCCAATTATCCTTATTAAAAAATAGACTACGCCAATAATACAGCATAAAAATAAAAATATCAAAATAAATAAATCAACATCAGTATTCAGTGGTTACAAAAACGTAACCTAATACGTAACCGCAAACGTGTCCCAACTCATATCCGCTCTTTCCTTCACCGCCTCTATTTCTACGGATTCTTTTTTAGCTCTCTCTCCTATATAAACACCCCCCTCCCCTCGTCTCCTCACAATTCATTCTCTCCTCTCAACCCAACACAACAAATCTCTTTTCTCTTCAATTGCAAGGTAAATATCTCTCTCTCTCTGTCTCTCGCCTCTGCGTTATATATGCTATTTCTCTATTGATTAGATAGAAGCTATAGATGTTGGTTAAGATCTGTATTTGTTCGTCTGTTTGTTCGTATGTTTCGATCTCTTTTAGGTGATTTGTTCGTATCATTATGTATTAATCTTTACATGTACATACAGATCTGAATACATCGTCTTTGTTCATCTGATTGTGTATCTATCTGTAAGTTTATGTCAAGATCTGAACGCATCAATTCGTTCCTCTAATTTTGTAACAATATATACACAGATCTACATGATAATTTCGTTACATACTTATGGAAAATATATAGATCCTGATCTGTAATTTTGTTAGATGTTTAATTGATTCTTTTTTATTGTGTGTATTATGTATATGCGGATGATCTGGAATTTTGTTAGTTGCTGAATTGATAAAACGTGATGTTCAATTGATTCATCGTATAGGTTTTATTGCGTGTGTTATGTAAATACGGATGCGGATCTGGAAATTCGTTAGTTGTTGAATTGATAAAAATTGTTTTAATTTTGTGTTTATGTGATGTGCAGATGCAGATCTTTGTGAAAACTCTGACCGGAAAGACCATCACCTTGGAGGTGGAAAGTTCTGACACAATCGACAACGTCAAAGCCAAGATCCAGGACAAGGAAGGCATTCCTCCTGATCAGCAACGTCTTATTTTCGCTGGTAAGCAGCTCGAAGATGGCAGGACTCTGGCTGACTACAACATCCAGAAGGAGTCCACACTCCATCTTGTCCTCCGTCTCCGCGGGGGTATGCAGATCTTCGTTAAGACGTTGACCGGAAAGACGATCACTCTGGAAGTCGAGAGCTCAGACACAATTGACAATGTCAAGGCCAAGATTCAGGATAAGGAGGGCATTCCCCCGGACCAGCAGAGATTGATCTTTGCTGGAAAGCAGCTCGAGGACGGAAGGACTCTGGCTGATTACAATATTCAGAAGGAATCCACCCTTCACCTTGTGCTCCGTCTTCGTGGAGGGATGCAGATTTTCGTCAAGACCTTGACAGGAAAGACTATTACCCTTGAGGTTGAGAGCTCGGATACTATTGACAATGTGAAAGCTAAGATCCAGGATAAGGAAGGGATCCCACCAGACCAGCAGAGGCTCATCTTTGCTGGTAAGCAGCTTGAGGACGGAAGAACCCTAGCTGATTACAACATTCAGAAAGAATCAACACTCCATCTGGTCCTCCGTCTCCGTGGAGGGATGCAGATTTTTGTCAAGACCTTGACAGGCAAGACTATTACCCTGGAGGTTGAGAGCTCGGATACGATTGACAATGTGAAAGCTAAGATCCAGGACAAGGAAGGAATTCCCCCAGACCAGCAGAGGTTGATCTTCGCTGGTAAGCAACTGGAGGATGGCAGGACTCTTGCAGACTACAACATTCAGAAAGAGTCAACACTCCATCTGGTTCTCCGACTCCGTGGTGGTATGCAGATTTTTGTCAAGACCTTGACAGGAAAGACTATTACCCTTGAAGTTGAGAGTTCAGATACCATTGACAATGTCAAGGCCAAGATCCAAGACAAGGAAGGAATTCCCCCAGACCAACAGAGGTTGATCTTCGCTGGTAAGCAGTTGGAGGACGGCAGGACCCTTGCCGACTACAACATCCAGAAGGAGTCTACACTCCATCTTGTGTTGCGTCTTCGTGGTGGAATGCAGATCTTTGTCAAGACCCTGACTGGGAAGACAATCACCCTTGAAGTTGAGAGCTCTGACACTATTGACAACGTCAAAGCAAAAATTCAGGATAAGGAAGGCATCCCACCAGACCAGCAGCGTTTGATCTTTGCTGGAAAGCAGTTGGAGGATGGCAGGACCCTTGCAGACTACAATATCCAGAAGGAGTCTACCCTTCACCTTGTGTTGCGTCTCCGTGGTGGTATGCAGATTTTCGTGAAGACTCTGACCGGCAAGACTATAACCCTAGAGGTGGAGAGTTCAGATACCATTGACAATGTTAAGGCGAAGATCCAGGACAAGGAAGGAATTCCTCCAGATCAGCAGAGGTTGATCTTTGCTGGAAAGCAACTTGAGGATGGTAGGACTCTGGCTGATTATAATATCCAGAAGGAGTCCACCCTTCACTTGGTCTTGCGTCTCCGTGGTGGCAATTTCTGAGCAGTGTTCCTAGTTGGTGTCTGATGAATTTGTCCTTTTTTTATGAACTTTGTTTAAGCTCCTTGTGTGGGAAGAACAGTTACTGTGGTTATTCAAGTGTTGGTGAATAAACTTGTTTTTTAGTAATTTGCTTGTTGGTTTTCAAGTAATTGTTATGTTTTATATAACATTTATATATGCGTGTTGAAGATCCCTGATATATGTCTATGTTATGTCTAGATTGCAACAACCGGTTTAGATCTAAGTTCGAATAACGAAAATAGTGCTTAATGATTTTTCAGGTATTTGCTATGGTGATGATCAGAATATAAAAACATGCAACCTATTTTTGTTTCTTTAACTTGATAGTCTTTTGCATGTGTACTTAAAAATAAGTGTGATTATTTCTATAATTTATTTTAATCGTGATGGATTTTATAAGTTTGATTATCTCTATAATTTGAAATTAAAAAAGTGGTTATTTTCTTATGCAAGGCACCCTCATAAATGATTATAATATAATTATAGAACAGAAATGATTATAATGTAATTTTGAGGTAATTGCAGGTTGTATGTATACCTAAACTCCTCTGTATCATAGACCTCCGCTAAATACCGAAGAGCGATCAAAAGAATACCGCCGTTAGTTTGTCTAACGTTTATCTATACAAAAGGGCATGGGTGTTTTCGTAATATTATCATGTGCAACGGGCGGGGGCATCCGCATCACGATGATACAATGGACTAACGAGTAAGTAAAAATTGATAAATCTGAGTCTCTGATCTATTATTAATCGTTGAATGGGAGCCTTTTGAGTAACAAATAAAATAAAATAAAATAAAATTGAGAGACGAGAAAGAT
Organism: Daucus carota subsp. sativus; assembly: GCF_001625215.2. Taxonomy (NCBI): domain Eukaryota; kingdom Viridiplantae; phylum Streptophyta; class Magnoliopsida; order Apiales; family Apiaceae; genus Daucus; species Daucus carota. Next base: position 55,082,970 of record NC_030382.2, read on the forward strand.
GATGCACCGGGCATGACGCTTAATGATCATATTAAATATTCTGTTATTTCGGTAAACTTGTCAACTAGCAGCAGTGTTCTAAAAATCCCCGATTTAATCGATTAATCCTCGATTAATCCCCTGCAAGGTCGGCCACCGATCCGATTTTTGAAATCCGATTAATCCTTATATATTTCTTAATCGAAGTATATATGATAAATTATTAAAATTATAATACTATATTACTTTAAATATGAATAATTATAGAGTTTATGAATATAGTAAATATATTAGTTACTAAATAGCTAATATAATAATAACTAAATATTAAATAATATTTTAATATTAAAATAAATCTGATTTTCACTCCGATTAATCCCTCCGATTAATCCCCGATTTCCGATTAATCCCTGAATCGGTAGCTCAGCCGATTAGGTCCGATTCTCGATTTCTGTAACACTGACTAGCAGCAGTTTCATAATTTTTTAAAAAATTAAAATTAGATTTATAATTCTCAAACATAAAAATTAATAATTATAATAGTATAAATTAGTCATAAAAAAGGCATCCGATTGAATGGAGCAGGCTGAATTAGCTATTGGTGCCAAATTGCCAATGTGCCATGGCTAGCTCAAATTGAGCTGCTCAATATATAACAACTCTGCACTACTCTGCAACCAAAGACTCGAATGGACCACGTACAGAATGAAAAGGAACAAGAATTTGCTAGCAATCGGCCTTGACCTTGACCACCTTAATTACAACTAAAACCATTCTCTCCCTTTGTTGCGATTAATACTTTTCTGCATACTTGTCTCATTCTTCAGTTTTTGGGACTGCCATTCAGATCCAGTATTCGTGGGCTACTAGTATTTCTTTTTCTCCAGTTGCTCGTAAACATTGACTAATAACTAATAACTAGTGGACTTTCATTTAACTTAATCACTATGTTTAACTAACTGCGTTGCTGCCTAGTGTCTCTGTGAGGCCATACCCGGTGCAGGCATCATCGGAGGTCCTCATGTACACATTTTTTCCCTTGTATTTGAAGGCATTTGGTTTATGATTAATAAACCGGGTTAATGAGAATCGGAGTCTCAAACCCATGTGTCGGTGTTTGAATTAGCAATTTCGTGATATGGAATGGGAACCCCAGTCCCACTTGGTCAGTACCTCCATAGGTGCATTATAAAAACCAGCTTATGTAAGATTAATCAGTCCAATCAAGATGAAGACTTGTATCTCTTCTATGCTATCACTTGCTTATTTTCTCTTCTTTATATTTCCAAATAAGGCTTCTTCTTATTCCAACTTCACGGAGTGCCTTGTAGCTGAGCATTTTCGGGATGTCACTACATATGATGTAGTATATACCCCTGTTAACACTTCATTCAATTCCCTACTACAATCCAGAATTCAAAATCTGCGATTCTTGTCGGCTTCCACACCTAAACCTCTAGCTATTGTTACCCCAAAAGACGAATCTCACCTGCAAATAGGCTATAGTTGTGCATATGAATTCAGCGTGCAGATTAGGATACGAGGAGGTGGTCATGACTCTGAGGGTCTTTCTTACACCTCAGCTGTCCCATTCGTAATATTTGATTTCATTTCCGCAGGATCGATGTTGATGCTGAAAATGGCTTTGCCTGGGTTCAACCTGGTGCAACTGTTTCCGAAGTGTACTACAGGATTGCTCAGAAGAACAGGACTATTGGCTTTCCAGGAAGTACATGGCCTAGTGTTGGCATGGGTGGATTCTTAAGTGGAGGAGGATATGGCAGTTTGATGCGTAAATATGGCCTGGGAGCTGACAATGTCGTCGATATCCAATTTATGAACAAAAATGGTAACATCTATATTGGCAGGAGTTCTATTGGCGAGGATCTGTTCTGGGCAATTAGAGGAGGAACAGCATCTAGCTATGGAGTTGTTTTGTCCTGGAAGATAAAATTAGTTCCTGTGCCGATCATTGTCACTGTTTTTTGAGGTCAAGAGGACTCTAGAACAAAATGCAACCCAACTTGTTCATAAATATCAAACATTTGCAGCAAAGACAGATAGAAATTTGTACATCAGAGCGAAAATCACTCCTGTAAACTTAACTCCAGAGGTTAGGAACAAAACTGTTCTTGTCTCTTTCCAGTCCTTGTTCCTTGGCCGAGCTAACAGACTACTAAAGATCATGCAAAAGGGATTTCCTGAGTTAGGCTTGACTAAAGAAGACTGCCATGAGATGAGTTGGATTAAATCTACTCTCTGGTTTGCAGGAGATGTTGGTTTTCCCAAAGGAGAGTCATTAAATTTGTTAATGAACAGAGACTTAGCTCCAAAGTTATATTTCAAGGCGAAGACAGACTATGTCGAGGAGCCTATCTCTGTGAAAGGCCTTGAAGGGATGTGGAAAAGGCTAATGCAGCAAGAGGAAGGAGCTGCAGAGTTGTTGATGATTCCATATGGTGGAAAAATGGATAAGTTTACGGAATCAGCTATTCCATTCCCACACAGAGCTGGGAACTTGTACATGTTATATCAAGGGGTTTACTGGAATGAGAATACAACAGTATCAATTCAAAAGAAAAGTTTGAAGTGGCTCAGAAGCTTGTCTAAATACTTAACTCCTCATGTTTCTAAGAATCCAAGACGTTCTTACGTTAACTTTAATGATCTTGACTTGGGAGTAAGCAATAAAAGCTATGAAGAAGCTAGCAGTTGGGGTACTAGATACTTCAAGAATAACTTCAAGAGGTTGGTTCAAGTGAAGAATGACATTGATCCCCAAGATATCTTCCACCATGAGCAAAGCATCCCTCTTTTTCCATCAATATCCTAAACAAGAGCAATTAACATGTGTTGATGTAGTTATGCTTTCCTAGGATGTACTGATTTCCATACCACTTGATTTCACATAATAAAGATCTGAAGCACGACATTACAGGTTCTCGCAAAGTAATAAGAACTGCCTTTACATTCAAATTTACAGAAATATCATCGTGGATTTACTGCATATGGAAATATTAGTGTTAACATTGATATGACAAGTACACGTGCAGTGAATCCCATCTGACAATGAAACTTAAGTTTAGACCTCCAGCTAAAGACTAATAAGGTTTGGAACAATCATCTCTTCCCAGAATTCAGCAACTAGCATAAAACCAACAATGTAGAGAGCCAACATCGCGGAACCACCTACACGTTGCTTTGTTTGTATAATTGGGTGTCAAGGACCTGCTTACCACACATGGCACAGACACCTGCAGAATTAAGCTACTTTAGAACATAGTCTAGAATAAGAAGTTATAGACTAGTAAAGCAGGACAAAACTGATGCAACTCATGCAAGACAAGCGTACTAAACATGTTCGACTTGGTTGTACAAAGTAAAACACTCTATGCAAATAGACTGTTTTACTGGATGTAATAGTTATTTGATTTATTTTAGTTGTTTTCTAGTAATTATTAAGTTAAAGAACAGGGTCTGCTGGTATGTAAAGCCTCGTAATTACCTTCTGAAAGGGTTAGTTATTATTAATAATTAGTGATATAACTGTTGTTTAATTAATATCCTTAATCTAGCTATTAGCTCATTCTTGAAATTAGCATAATAACTACCTTTGGTGTATGCACAAGTATGGCAGTATTTTCCATTTTGGTGCACCTGCTGCTTGCAGATAATGCATTTTGTTGTCCCATATGGCGTCCATCTGCAAAATTGTAACCTTATAGAGTAAATGCCAAAAATAAAATTGTAGAAGTAGTCTAGTAACCAAGATTTGTGAATAAATGGTACACTAAACAGGGCAACCACATTCGAGCATACATATGAAATCACATATCATCAGGTAAAAGTAACCATATTCCTTACAGAGTGCCATACGTGTTAGGTCCATGGTCAATGGCCAACCAATGTATCTCAACATGCAGCCATATCATTCTATAGAAACACAGTGATAATGAATAAAGAATATTGGTGAAATTGATAATAAAGGATATCTTAATTTTGCAACAATGTAATTGGTGCTTATTCTGAAATATGAGTAGCTCAAAAAGAAACTTACACTGCAGTTCCACCCTTGAAATTGGAATACTTAGTATTCATAGGAGGACACAAACTAGTACGACCTTCAACAATAGCAAAAGAAGAAAACATGATAAACTGAATAAAGAACACAATAGTTTAATCTACAAGACATCACTTGCAAGGATGTGAAACTGAACAATATGCGAAGCATGTGAATATCAAACATCCCAAAGGCCAAGAGTACATGTATATGTAAGCACCGAATATACTTGTGCATGAAACCAGAGGTTTTAGATGGGAACAAATGTATATTAATATATGGAACTTATATAGGGGCCGTTTGGATGAGCTTAAAATAAATGCTTCTTGCTTAAAATAAATAAGTGGAGTAAAAGTTAGAAGCAAGATAAGACTTATAAGTGATTAAAGTGTTTGGGAAATAAGTAGAAACCCTGAAACAAAAAGTAGCATTCCTAACTTTTTATAAGTGCTTCTTGACTTATTATACAAACGGTACGAATAAGTGCTCATAACTTATAATTCAGAAGCTGGACTTATAAGTCTTTACCAAACACCCACATAGTTCTTTACTTCTTAGGTCAGAACTTAAAATGTTTACTTAATAATCTGTACCAGAAAATGATACATTGTATATGATAAACAAGCATTACAAATTTTGGATCCTATATTTCAACTCCAAATTACAGAGATACTAATAGGAAACAGCTCAACTCTGTATCCTACCTTATATATGCACAACCTTGGACATTACTCAGAAACTTGCAGTTACTTAGATGACTTTGTTTCACAGTTGCCCACTGCCCAGGTCATACTCCACCACTATACAGTCCCTAATTCAGTAAGCATACATATTAGAATCATTGTAAATTGCATGACTCTTGAGTTCTGTAGTTTTTATGTTAAGAACATATTTGTTTCTAACACAATGTTTTACACACTTTTGGAAGCAGCATCAAACATGTTATACAGAATCAACCCAAATTTTAAAGATTATATAGCCAATTCATGACATCAATATAAGTCTAAGAATACAAGTTTCATAGTATTCTTTTAGTCCCTATTATCAATTGATCATTAAGTTCATAATTTTGCTCCCTATTTTCTCTTGACAATCATTAAGTTCAAACTAGCAAACATGTATTGGTGTAATCAGTTGACCTAGATTCCGATTTAATTTCTGCCTTCTGTACGATTTGTTAGCACTACCAAACATGTCACTCGGAACAAAGACATATCGTCAAGATTAAAAACATACAACATTAATTCACACAATTGAAAATTACATACTACATCAGTACATCACACATATATGTAAACTACAATAAGATGTACAAAAGATGCAGCATTCGTGAAATTTAAAAAGAAGAGGATACCTGTTTTTCTTGGAGAGCAGTTTGTTCTCATTGATCTTTCGCCCGCCTCCTTCGGTAGTATTGCTGGCACCGTCTTTCCACTTATCCGGCACGATCACCTTCCCCAGCTTCTTCTCACCTCATTTCAATTCACAAACCCTAATTCATCAAAATCCAACTCACACAATACATACCTACACACATTAACACACACACACACAATGAATCATACAAAATTACACACTTACACTTTTCGCAGACCATTGAAATCCCTGTCTTGATAACTCAAAGAGAAGCAATATCATATCAACACTATTTCACAACAACCAAAAATTTAAATCAATTTATATATGTTTCAGCATTGATTGAAAACAATTGCTCTTTCAAAATTCCTAATTAAACAAAAAAGGCACGTGCAAGTCACGTGAGAAGACTTTTCACAAATTGATTGGGGGGATGGCACTTCAATTAAACCCCACACGCAACCTCACTGTCTCTGCAAGCGTACAACAAACAACTAACCCCCTCCCTCTCTCTCTCTCCCCCTCATATCTCGCTGTAAGTCTCTCTCTCCCTCCCTATTTATATGCCTTTATCAATTGCTTTTTTGTGTAGATACAGATGTACACAAAAGTCATGTGCGCTTTGTTCAATATTCCTTTAAATTTTTATATCTGTTTCATATTGTTAATTCGTTAATTTCTGCTTATGGAACGAAATAGATTGATTTTTCGTGTTTAGTTGCGTAGGTTTTGTTTTGATTTTGTGTGTATATATGTGTAAATAGATGCTGATTTGTAATTGATGATTGCGTAATTTTGTTCAGTGAAGTAGGCTTGATCTTGTGTCTGCGCGTGTCCCGTTCTCTTCTCCAATTATAAACCCTAGAATTTATTTATATATTGTGTACACACGCAGTCGGAAATGGATGTTATTAAGTTGTGGAATGATAAGCAAGAAAGAGAGATGTATGAGAATTTTGCGGAGTTGTTTGCGATAATTAAAGCTACTGAAAAGCTTGAAAAAGCGTATGTCAGGGATGTTATTTCGTCCTCGGAGTATGAAGTTGAGTGCCAGAAATTGATTGCGCATTTTAAGACCTTATCGTCTACGCTTAAGTATGCGATTCCCAGTGTTGAGAAGTTTCACGAGACTTACAAATTGGACTGTCCTGCTGCGATAAATCGTTTGGTGGTTTCTGGCGTACCTGCTACAGTGGAGCACAGAGCGGCGGCTGCGATTTCATCTGCTGCTTCGGCTTCTGTTGTTGCAGAATGTGTACAGAATTTTATTACGGCTATGGATTCATTGAAGCTGAATATGGTGGCTGTTGATCAAGTTCATCCATTGTTGTCTGATTTGTCAGCTTCGCTTAACAAGCTGAATTTGTTGGGGCCTGATTTCGAGGGGAAGGTAAAGATGAAAGAGTGGATTGTGAGGCTGGCGAAGATGGGGGCAGCAGATGAGTTGACGGAGCAGCAGGCGCGGCAGCTTCACTTTGATTTGGAGTCGTCTTACAACTCTTTTATGGCGGCTTTGCCTTCTGCTGGGACTTAGTGTGATTCTGGTATGGTGTAAATAAGTGGTATATTCTAATGCCTGAATGTTATGTATCATTATGTCTTCGCTCATTAGTTCTTAACACACCAGTGTTTTGTTTGGAGATTCACTACTGATTTTGTAACTTAGGTATGTTTGAGTGGCTGAATTACTGGTTTTCAACTGACAGATGTAACTAGTATGAACAATGTATTTGTAGAATTGCAATCATATTTATTTTGCTTGATGATTTATTGAAGCTTCTACCTGTATAACATGAGATTAGGATGTCTCATTCCACACTTGTCCAAATATAGATGTCTTGTTCTGTAAATAAGTTTCTGTAAATAAGTTTTACAAGAATTTGATTGCACCCGGGTTACTTGCATACCATCACCTGTTCTCTACTTTGATATTCACTCTACAACTTAGCTGAGATGGATGCTTAGAATTTTTTTAGTTAGATAGTATTCTTTGTAGGGTTGCTCTTCTATATAATGGGATAGATTGACAGGGGCAGGCTTATAAATAGAGGAGGGATAATGGATCTTCAGTGTTGATGATAATTTGATAACAAACCTTCTATATATATCAAATCCAACATTTGTTTTATGAATCAGTATATTTCTAGACATGTAGATCTCCTCAGTAGACTTAGATATAATGCTCAAGTGCTTAAGACATTCATGGGCACATAGTCAATTGACCTTAAATTCAATTTTTAAGCATCCTCATATACATGTCAAGAGGATTGGAAATCATCTTCCTCAGTTGGCATTGCTTACTTGGATTCAGGTTTATGATCTTTCAGTTAGATGATTATATTCTACTTTACCATGAACTCAATCACACTTCAGCTTTTCATAGCAATGACCATGTAGTCGACTATAAAATCCCTGTGTGACGATGCATATTTATGTAGTGTGGAGTGTGAACTGCCAAAAGGTGATCTCCATAAACTCCTTTACTTGGGTTCGTACTTCTTTTTCCAGGGCAGGCATCACTTTCTGGTATGTATTCATAGTTATGTACAGTTTTTTGCCGGTCACATTATCAACAACATCACAACGGCATACAAGGTTCTCATAGAAGCCTATGAAAAATCCTTGATGAACAGTTTAGGTGAAGTTTTGTTGTTTTGCCTGTGTGAAAAGACAGTCAGCTGTACAGCTAAGTTAGTACATCACCATTGCTCAGCTGGCCTTTGTTTTGTCTTCTATCTTCGAAATACTTGACTAGTTCAATGAAGAAACGTGAGGTAATATTATTGTATAAGGTACTATTGCCTACATATCAACTTCTAATATAGTGCTCTCCAGAATGCCCTCCAACTGGTACACAATTTTATCTATTGAGAACTTGGTGTGGTGCAGATGCAGTTGATACTTCTCTAATTTCATCTACAGAGGATCTTTCTCTAATTCTTTTGAGAACTCGATTTTTTGAAATATTTTCTAGCCTTGTATATGGTGTTTGTAGAGTAATAAGGAACATCGTGGAGATATTATTCTGATTTTTTGATAGGCATTATGCATGACGCTCTGTGATCTACAACGCTTTGAGATTGATTGCTATCTGCTGAGCCCTCTACAGGTTTCAAGGTAGGTGTTGGTAGGGATTGCCTGGATTTAAAATACCAGCGTCACGTGTTATTATAGTGGATCAATAATACAGGGGCAATATATCTGAACCAGAATTACAAAATACAGGGGCATTATTATCCGAACCAAAATCATACTATAGCGGACCGACTCTCAAGGTCACACCAGTTTGTCGATATTGTTTTGTAATCGGTTATTACTCATGCAAACACAATGCTTATTCGGTGCCATAGAAGCTCACATGGTTACATTGTACACAAAGGGCCGTTACTGTCTTTAACAGGCTTTTTAAATAAAATTTCAAAAGTTTTTCAAATAAATTTATAATTTTAAACTAAAAAAATATGATTAGTGCTGATACTCTTTAAAGACTTAGGAGTTTCTTCCCTCTTTCCTCAATTTTAAAGAGTATTTAGGTGCTCATAATTTATTAATTTAAAGTCTTCTCATATTTTTTATGTATTAACTAGTTAGAAGTTACAATTATATTATTTTATATATTGTGTTTGGTTGGGGTGAATTGAATGAACTGAGTAGTAAAAGTAAATAATAGAAGTCATGAGGGAAGACTTTGAAACAAATGAGTCCGGTAGGGGTAAATGGAATGGAACGGAATGGATGAAAATAAAGAAAATAATAGAATTTAGGAGGGAAGACTTTTAAAAAAAAGCGAATCAAATTTTGTAAGAAATATATAAATAAATAAATGCTCATATATTCTAAAATTGAGAAAATCTTTTTTATTTACCTTTTCTTTTCAAGTTTTGCATTGTATCATTGTATGCATGATAGATGAGACATTTTTATGCGTGTTACAGTATAAAGTATTATATTTTCATTAGAAAAAACTAATAATATTTGTGCTAATTCACTAAAATTATTATTTTTATATAAAATAAGAGCTATTCATTTTTTGCTTCCAAAATATTGGTTTGATTTGCTTCTATATTAACCTTTTCTTTTGTCATGTACTCCCTCCGTCTCTAAATACTTTTCCTGTTTGTACTTTTCACGTTTGCCAACATGTACTTTTGATCGTTAATATCTTTCATTTCGTAGTAGCATTAAATATAAAAACTTCATCTTATTAAAGTACTTGTGAATACGAATCTAACAAGATCACTCATGACTATATTTAGTTTTATAGATTAGATGTAAATTAGTAATTTGTCTCATGTTATGAACAGTACCGACATCACAAATAAGAAAAGGAAAAAGAAACGGAGGGAGTATTAACTTTAATTAAACAAACATTAGTGATCATCATTAGACGAAAAAAAATGACAAGCTACAACCATTAACAAAGTTGTAAACATACCTTTATGATAAAAAAACTTTAAATCAATACTTAATTTTTATGAAACCAGACCAAATATGTATGACAAAAAAATCAGGAATAAAGCTACAACTACTATGACAAAAAAGAATACACACCAAAAGAGACAACAGAAAACAGACCAAAAGAGTAAAAAAATTTACTACTACAACACGAAATTTACCGCTGCTTTTGTTTTACCCAGCGTCCAGCTACGCAAGCCACATCACCAATAGTGGACCCCACAAATTTTCTTAAAATTACCAAAACCCTGCATAACTAACCTTTCACGGTTATATTAAACCACGGCCCTCTCTTTCCCCGGCCACAAAACCACCACCCAATCGCCGCCGCCGTCATATCTCCGGCCACTCTTCCAGATCCCCGACAATCTCGCACGCTCCCCAAGGTCAAATCTTTCCTCTCCCCCCTCTCTCCCATCACACACATCTCTCTAATCTCTCCCATCATCACAAATATTAAAGAGAATCAATTTTCCCCCAAATTCATAACCCTAGTTCACTGAATTCACATACATAGACACATATATCTGTGTGTATGGATCAATTGAGGTATATTTCATCGTCGACGGAGAATTCAAGAAACCTAGGGTTAGCTAAGAAGCCAATGGCGAATGATTACTTAATTCAGAAGCCGATGACGCCGATTATCGATCGATTTAAGGCTATGCTGAGAGGCAGAGAGGAAAATATTAAGGCTTTAGGTTTACATGGTGGTGAGGATGATGATGACCCTATTTCGCCCCCGAGATGCGAAGAAATCGTCAAGTTGTATGAGATTGTTTTGTCTGAGCTTACGTTTAATTCAAAGCCGATTATTACTGATCTTACGATAATTGCTGGTGAACAAAGAGAGCATGCTGAGGGCATTGCTAATGCAATTTGTGACCGGATTCTTCAGGTATCTAGCTGAATTTGTGGTTTTTGAGTATAGGGACATGACCGTGTATGGTTCAATTGTATGTAGCTATTGCAATCAATGAATTTTATGGTGAAAGTTGAAACTTGGTATCATGTCAACCATTATATCTACTGTAAATAATGTACTTCATCTTGTGTTAGTTTGTGTTTACAGAAGCTCAGTTTTCATACAATGTTGTTTTTTCGATTATGGGATTCAGAAGTTTTTTAGTGAAATCTTATTAATTTCTCGTGTTGGCAAACTAATGGATTATAATAGACCAATATATCATGTTTGCACAATGCATTTTCGAAAATAGTAGTGCTTGACAAATTTTTAGTGCTTATCATGATCTAATTATGTTAATAAACTGCAAAAAGCTACTGGCTTATGTCATTCACTAAAAGTGCAACATGAAGATCTTTAGGGGGTAGTTTTAGCAGTGCTTGTGTTTGAAATATTGAACTCACCTTGTTTCTGTCAAAAGAAAAGTTGGCGGGGATTGAGATACAAATATTCTTTGAAGTAATATCCAGAAAAAAAATATGACGTTGCAAAATAAGAACTAGAAATTACAGCTTCTACCGGAGTATGATAATAAATGGACGATTTAATTTTATGAACAAATTTATGTTTGTAGATGTTACAAGTACATTATATATTCAAGTTGTGCAAGTAATATGCATTTACTTTCAGGTTACAGATCTTTTTTAAGTGATAATTAAATCATATTATTCTGTCCTAACCTAATCCAACTCATTTCTCTTTAAATGTATTCATATGATAGTATGTTTGTAAATATAAAAATCTTGGATTCATAATGAATTTTAAAAAACAAGCTTACATTTTTAACAGACAAAGAATGCCAAGATTAGGTGCATGATATGCATTTGGTTCAATTCTATACCATTTCCTGTCTGGTTCAATAATTTGTGTTTTTTGTTGATATTGATCATTAATCACTTTATATAGGCCCCAATTGATCAGAAACTGCCTTGCTTGTATCTTTTGGATAGTATTGCTAAAAATATTGGTAAGGAGTATGTAAGATGCTTCTCGGCACTTCTCCCTGAGGTGAGTCAATATGAATATAAATAGATATCTATCAATTTCCCCTCTATGATTTTATTTAATTCATCCCTCCCTGTGTACAAATATCTTAACTTTTTCTAGCAGGTATTCTGTGAGGTGTACAAACAAGTCAACTCAAGTTTGCGCACATCTATGGGACATTTGTTTGGTACTTGGTCAACTGTGTTTCCACCCTCTATTCTATGCAAGATTGAGGCTGAAACGAACTTTGCTCCGGCTGCAAATTCTCAATCCGTTTTGACTTCCTTGCAACCTTCTGAATCTCCGCGACCAACTCATGGCATACATGTTAATCCAAAATATTTGGAAGCAAGGCGTCAGTATGAACATGCAACTGTTCAGAGCGTAAGTCTTTTTAATAGAATCTACCTGTCTATCTCTGGGGTCCAGAATCACTTTACATTTAGAATCTCCAAGTGGAAATAATTTAGATCAATTAAATATATGTTCCTGGAAGTTCATACAAAATTATTGCCTCTGTATCTGACTTCTGTGTTTTTGGCCTCCTCGTAGTCCCATTGTTTATTGCCATTCTATAACTTCTTTATTTGTGCAGATATTATGATTTAATATTTATTTTTAATTGTTATTGGCTCAAGAGGTTTTACAAGCATTTTTGCACTTTTTCCTCTATGCTATCATATCCTGATCTACATATTTAGTTTTCATGTATTTAATTATTGTGTTTTTCCATTAAAGTGAGGACTCATATTTATAATGTTGATTTGTAACATGTTGAACATGGCGGATATGTCTCTGTGTCTAGTTTTCTTCTTGTATTTTACTTGGTTATGGGTTGATGTGACCTGATATCTAAAGTTGAGTTCATTTTTTTCCCTCGCAGGACATTCCACATTCAAGTGGAAATTCATCTTTAAAGATGAATGGGAAGCATGCTGTTGAACATGGTGGATATGGCTCTGATAATTCTGAGGGTGTACCGACACAGGTTGGAACAAAAAGAATCAACTCAAGTATTCGAACTAACATAACTAATGCTGAGAACATGCTTGCTCCTGCTAGGGGGGCAAAGTCCTCTTCACCGTTTGTTGCTGGTCGTGTTAGATCACCAGGTTCAGATACTGAGTTTGATTCAACAAGTAGGTTTCTTAAAATCTCCTCACCATCCCGTCGTGGATTTGATTATGGAGGTGTAGTGAATATTGGCAAAAAAGAGTCAAGTGACCGGTACGGAGGTTACAAGTCTCTCGATAGCCATCAGGAATATGATTATCATGATTCACATAGTTACAGTAACAGTGAGCTTCGAGGGCCTAGAGCTTTGATTGATGCATATGGGACTGATGAAAGGGATACTTGTAAGCATCCAAATGCCGGACACCTGAATATGAATGCTGTTAATAACAAGATGGCTGTGCAGACATGGAAGGATAATGAAGAAGAAGAGTTCAAATGGGAAGATATGAGTCCAACATTAGCTACTGGAAACTTGAAGTCCAGTTTGTTCTCGCAATCTAATCCAATGTCAGGAATTCTTACCACGGTACCTGGAGTTGAGCCTCAACACCCGGTCCTTATGGAGAATAGTTTCAGGAGAGGCCACCAGTCTGGTCGAGAACAAATGTCTGCATTCAGTGATTCATCCCAAATTACTGATGTATGTTTTATTCTTGTTCCTTTGCTTGCTAATATACTTGTTCTATATTCATTGACGAATGCTCAAGGAATGATGGTGATATTGTTGATTGCTAGTCCGAATTTCCTTGATCATATGAGATCCCATTCGTTCAAATATTCATACATTTTAGTTATTTTTTTAGTCAGACTGGGTCTTCCGAACATCATCTTTAAAACTGTAATGTTTTAATTGATTTTTTCTGTCACTTTTGCTATAAATGACAATTTATTTTCTGTCCAGATATGAATCTATCAAATTATTTGATTCAAATTCTTCATTCTTGTTATTCATGTGTAGATGTATCTCGGGGCATATAAATGAATGAATAACATCCATTAACTTCACGAATTTCCATTAATTAGATTGTTATTTGATGCTAAGAGGACCCAGAATTTTAATCATGATTATCCATGAATACTTACATGTATACATTTCTTAACTCCAGTGAATTTTTTTCCCTAACATCTCTTAAATGCATATTTTTTTAAAATTTTGCAGTCTGTTCATGGGCTGACCAATAACATATATGGGGTTCGTAATGAGGGATCACAGTTTCCCACTTCTCGCAACCCTCCAGAAGTCTGGAACATCCCACCATCCTCCCAAAGAAATTTACAGGTACCTTTTATATCATCAGCTGGTGAACTAAAAATTCCCCCGGTTAATGGCTTTCCAGGCCTTGATAAAGAACGCGGGTCCTTGGACTTTGCGTCAAGAATGAGTTCTCTTACTCGAGAAAGTTTGAATCCCGAGGTTCTTTCTGCACAAAAATCCAATCCAGTATCTCAATTAGCTTCATATCCATTGCAGAAACGTATGTGGAGTCAGATGGAACCAGTGAGTGCTGGTTATTCAAATGCTGATCAAGGTATGAAAAATTCATTTTCAGCTCCGAATCACCAGGCCCAGTTTTCTAATCGCCAAGTTGGACCAAATTCTTTACATCAGCAAAATCATACACAAAATGTTGTCTTGCGTCCACCATATCAAATGCGTCCAAACGTACAGCAAAATATGATTCCACCTGTTGGAATGTCAACGCCATCCCAAGTAGCATACCAGCCCTTCGGGCGTGGATATGCACCGCCAGGACAGAGGCCATTTGTAAATACCGGCTTCATGAATCCAGCTCCTGGCATGCAGTCATCTATGCCGATTCTCAATGTCCGAAATTCACCTGCACACTTACCAGGGGTTGGATTGCCACCTCTACCTCCTGAACCTCGCCCCGTCTCATCACAAATGATACCTACCCAAAATCCTAGTTTGGTTGCACTCAACCCTTCTGGCGGGGGTGCACTTTCAGGGTTGTTTAATTCGTTGATGGCCCAAGGTTTGATCTCATTGACAAACCAAGCATCAGTGCAGGTATGTTGGATAAAATTTTTATATTCAGTGTTCTTCGAAAACTATTTTTGGTATGGGATAATGAGTTTCTTGTATAAAATGATTTAATGACTAGGATCCCGTTGGACTGGAGTTCAACACTGACCTTCTTAAGGTGCGTCATGAGTCTGCCATCAGTGCTCTCTATGCTGATCTCCCTAGGCAATGCACAACTTGTGGTCTTCGGTTTAAGTGCCAAGAGGAGCACAGCAGTCATATGGATTGGCATGTAACAAGAAATAGGACTTCGAAAAACCGTAAACAGAAACCTTCTCGTAGATGGTTTGTAAGTGCTGACATGTGGCTTAGTGGTACAGAGGCTTTGGGAGCTGATGCTGCACCAGGATTTTTACCCACTGAAATTGTTCATGAGAAGGATGATGAAGAATCAGCCGTTCCAGCAGACGAAGATCAGATTGTTTGTGCACTATGTGGGGAACCATTTGTTGATTTTTACAGTGACGAGACTGAAGAATGGATGTATAAGGGTGCCGCATATATGAATGCACCAGCAGGATCAACAGCTGGAATGGATAGGTCCCAGTTGGGTCCAATCGTGCATACCAAGTGCAAGTCTGACTCTAATGTGACCACTGCTGAAGACTCGAGAAAAAATGAAATGGTATGTATATTTATCTCTTTTTTATGACACATTTGTTTCTTTTGTCTGTCTACTGTAAATTAATGTTATTAAGGTTTGTTTTTACGTTCATTTCTATTAAGCTAAATACAAGTTTACCGAGTTTATGATGCACATATAGCACTGCTTGAGATGTATGGGTGTGTGATACGTCATTCGTAGAGCAAAGCAAATTTTCAGTGAGATAATAACAGTTTTTATACACAATCAGCTGCTTATTATTTTAGGCATGTTTGTAATTATACATGATTCTATTAGCAAATTTAAACAAGCATCGTAAAAAGGCCCTTCTTTTCTGGTTCTGAGACAACAATAACATGCCGGCATGTACTCATATTGGGTTTTCTAGACTGATTTACAAGGCATGTTACTAGTTTTTTACAAAGTAGAAAGAAGAGTGGGGATCTCGAAAGATAATGGTAATTAGTGAAAGTGATTTTCTCCCCATGGTTTGGGATCAATAATACAATATGGGAATTTTATGAGTGCATATTCCGAATAATGGTTTATTCTAAAGTTAATAACATCTCAATTTTAAGGGTTGAAAGAGTGGATATTATTTCCTAATTCTTCTTGTTTTTCTTGTATTGTTTTCCAAATCAGCCCTTCATAGACAGTATGCATCGGGGGTTCGAAAACAAACATAGGAGTATATTTTATGTAGCCTTGGCCGTTTCTCTATCGAACTTTCAACTCACGTCATTGGAGAGGGGTATTAATTTTTTGCTGTATATAGTGGACTTTTTGTGGATGAGAAACTTCTACTCCTTTCTTCCCTGCTTTAAGCGTGCCATTCACATTTGGCATGAAATTTGTGTGATCACGTTATCTGTGCGATTTAAATTTTTCGTGAGTATTTATGTATGCACATGCTTTCATAGTATCGGATGATTAATTAGATAAATTCTTTAACTCAATATAATTCTTCCCACTCTATTTCCAGGTATATACTGAAGATGGTGGTCGAATGAAACGGTTGCGGGTTTAGTGTATCAAGGTTTCAGGATCAGCATTAAGTTTCCTTTGTAGCTTATTGAGTTCTTAATGTTATTGATCTGCTCCATACATAGTTTTATGTAGCCTCAACTCATTTGTGCAAGGCCAAAAGCATGTACATGTATAGTTCGAGTTGTACAACCAGCAGTTGGTAAAAGATTAAAATTTCACCATAGCATCTCACTTCTGATTTTTCTCCCGTACTTTGTGGTAAAATGAAATATAGAATGAGATCTAGATTTACAAACATATATTCTTGTTGCTGATCCAAGTATCTTGTGCTTATGGAATCTTTGAATTTTAGAGGTCCGCACATTTGACTGAGGAATAAGTATTTATTACTCCAATTGAATTGTGCAGCACCACTACTATATGCTGTTGCTTCAGATTTTGCAGGAATGCAGCTATGCTGTTTCTTTGGGCTGTCTTTAGAACTGTATCGGAGTGGCAGGTGCTGGTGGGTAACATGACAAAGTCTTTTTGCACGAGCAGAGGAAACTCGACGTGCAATTTTTTATTTTTATCCTGGATTTAAGTTGATGTAATATAAGAGGATGTTTAGTTGTGTTAAATAACCTCTGATTTTAGGGAATCTCAATACTTTAGTTATTGTTCTTTAAGTATGACTTTGTTCACTGCGATTGAGTTTATTTCTTTGGCTGGGTAGCATTTATGGGAAATCTTTGTTCCATTTAGAATTTGATTCTTATTACTAACAATTTGATCGATCAGTTTATCCTATAAAGAATACATGGCATTAAGATCTATAACACTTTGTTTAAGATGATAAATTGTGAACTGTCCCTGTCCATTGCTATATATATACTGTCCAGTGCTACATCTTGTACTTTAATTTAGTTACCGTGCAGATTGATTTTATATTGAAAACGACGACTGACCACTTTAGAACTAGAGATAGGGAACCATTGTTGTGTTCATCAAGTAAAAACGCAACATGCAGACATACTGTAAAAAGTTTGACGATATACTGTTAAAGTTAACAAAGTTTTTTCTAAATACAAAAATTACTTCCACATCACGGAGAAGAGCCTAAAAATTCAAAATGAGGAATCTTGGTTTCAGTTTGAACAGACTTCATATAATCATTTTAAACTTTATTTCTAGCTAAATATAAATTATTTGGTGTGCTATTTTAAATATGTCCATTGGACTAAATTTTTTATTTTAATATAAAATTATACTTTTTATGTTAGAATAGAGCAATTAATAGCTATATAATATAACGATTGCTATATGCATTTTTAGCATCATCATTGGACATGAAACAAGGTTGGGAGAGTGAATTGGTTGCATAGGCGACTACATCTTATGATGGATCGGAGGGGAAGGAAAGTAAATATATTGAGATGACGAATTCATGTAGATCCGTGATAGTGGTTTGATAGCAAATTTTGTTGATTAAAAGATAAAGGTGCAGTATCATGAGCAAGAAACGGAATTAATATATATTGCGAACACCTGAAGGCTGAAGCTAGCTAGTTATATACATGCTACGACTTTTGATGACATCCTCGTACCATTGCCATGCACCCAGCAAAAGCTTATCTAGATAGGAGTAATAATTAATATAATTTAGTTCATTAGATTTTTTATTTGTTATTTCTTACGTGTTTTATTTAATCTGTTAACATTTTGGATATTTGAAATATTATAAAATATGAATTTTGATTATGACAAAAAAATATGTATATAATTTTTTATGCTGCTTTAATATATAACTTAAAAAAAATAAAAATTATATATTAACTATCCACTAGAATTATTTGGCAAATTGATACAAAATGTTCAAAAAATAATTTCAGTTAATAATAATTAAATTTAACATAAAATACTAACATTTGAATATAATATCAATCTACATGTAGTGATAATAGTAATTGCAACCAATCAACTATAAAGAAAAAAAAATATAAATTAGAGATTTTTATCAACATACTACAAAAAATGAAAAGAAATCTAAATTTGAATTTTAAACTTATAATATAAAAGAATTTATATATGTATTAATATTATGGGCTTGAGCCATCTAAATTTTTAGATAGTAGGATTATATATTCACCGGTGCTGATTATATATTTTAGCCACTGTCACCGTGCATCATGGATTGCAACTGGTCTGGATTCTGGTGAATGCAGATTGCTTGATGTAATTGTATCCTCCTCGAAGCAGTGATGGGGTATACATCTCTGCGACTGAATCGTATATTTGTATAAAAGAGGGCCGGACAATTGACGTGGCCCAGTTTTGGCAGAGATATAATCGACCTGTGCGCCTGCCGTTGAATTGTTCAGAAAAAACGATAGGAGATCGATCTGTAGTGTTGCTCTCTTTCGATGCTCGTTTGGTTTTCATTCTCTTCCTTGTGTATGTTTACTTCCTATTATCTAGCTAGATGCATCATGCATGGTAAGACCTGCGAATATAAAAAATGATCACAATATTGGGATATGCAATCAAAATAATATATCCCGTACAATAAGCGTAATTGCAAGGTGGATATGGGATATATTGGTTGTTTGATACAATATCATAAAACAAATAAAGATTATTAAATTTTCGAAAAATAGTTATAGGATAAAATTATACTCGACCGTCTCATTTAATTTTATACGTTTTTTATTATTTGGCACGTACTTTAATTAGACCAGTAAATCGTGTCTTGTCATGTTTTTTCTCGCCGTGTACTTTCGTGTTTCTTGTATTCGAATGACTAATCCGTACATGATCCATTTACAATTTGTGTACCTAATCTGAACCCATATCTGTTTCGAAATGTATCGTGTGCATTTCTTGAATATTTAATATAAATATGATAATAAAATTTTTAATTTAAATTTATTTTAAAATATTTTTTAAAGAAAAATAAATTAAATTTTTATATTTGTATAAAATTGTGTATAAATTTGTACATGAATATATATTATATATGTGTACATATATACTTCTTACATTAAAATATATTTATTTCCTTATAAATATTTTTATATCGTGTGCATTCTTATACTTTCATGTATATGAAACGAAAACTCATATCATACATTACATTCATTATTTACTTTCGTATTTGTGTGCTTTCGTGTTCGTATATCAAAATTCAAAACTCAAACACTAACTTTTCATTTTGTAGATTGTCATCTACTTGTGCTGTTATAAAATATAATTCTATAATTTATTTTTAAAATTTTCTTTTCCTAAATCAGAATTTGAATTTTAAAATTTTATCCATAAAAAAAAATTTAAAAATAAATTATAGAACTAAATTTTAGAGGAGTAATATAGTCCGTGTGATGTCCCAATTCTAATATATACAACTGAGAGCGATTAAGTTTTTAAAATTTTATAATTATATCACATATAAACATGAAAATTTATACCTTTGATAAAGATGTCCCTAAGTTATATATATGTGGCCGACTGATTCTCAAAAAATAACTAAAACTAAAGAACTTTGAATTATTCTCCCAACTAGATGGAGAAGTAAAGAAACCTACCAATTCCGTGAATCAATTTATTTACAGCCCAAGCAACCACCATCCTAACTGGTTGTGGAAAATAAATAAGTAAATCAGACTGTTACTAAAATGGAAAGAGAGGATATTAAAGAAGAAAAACATGAGAGCAGCAGCGGCAAGGACCTTCTATTCAGGCAACACTTCTCTTGTTTTCTGACATCGCAGCTCTGTTATAGCTTCAGGTTGTCGGATCTTTTCATTGCACGTAAGCAATGAGAGGTACAGTACTATTCTTCTCACTCAAATTTCTTTGGTAAAATTTATTGTGGCTTCGAAATAAATTATTCTGAGATACAAACCATGATGACAACTACGATGAACAATGAATGTTACTGCAAGCATATATGAAATGGCTTAAAATTAATTAATTAATATGTTGTTACTATATATAATCCATCAGTCAGACATGAGTATATAAGAATACAAAGTTTACTTGGTTATTCACCTTCTTGGAATATGTATTCCTTGCATGACAAAGTACTGTGTCGTGTGATTTAACTGTTTAAGCCGTAAGCATAAGCGTCATGATTCATGAGCAATTCTATGTAATCAATTAATGTGATACATAACATTGTAAATGCACAAATTAGTTCTTACGATTAGATAAGATATTGATAAGATATTACTAGCATGACAAATAATAGGATAATCATGAATTAATATGTATAATATACCAATCAGACAATCACATACATGTTCACATGTTCCCTTAGTGATAAGTCGGTTTTAGATCTAAAGAACATATATGCATCAGTCTTGGATTGTTGAGAAAAGCTTGGGTTAAACACTTGAGCACTAACTGTGAAAGTCTGTTGCAGACCGGAGAATCTGGAGTATCAAAAATTATGATGTCGGTACTTGGAGTTCATCGGAGATACATAGTTCAGACACTTTTTTTTATCCTGAGGCCTATAGTTTGGATTCTTGGTGCTTGAACATGAAACATTAGATTATAAGAGCTCCAGAACAACTTTTCTTGCCTGACTCGATTAAGTATCTCAATTCCCACAGTAGCAACTTAATTAGGAAAAACTTGCATCCAAACCGTATCTTACCATCTACTCGATCAAGTATCTCAATTCTCATAATAGCAACTTAATTAGGAAGAACATGCATCCAAACCGTATCTTCACATCTAACTAAAACGTGTCTTTGCTCATTGAGACTTGAACACCAGATTAAATTGTCTGTCATGACAAATTGCCGGTAAAAAATACTATAGGCGCAGAAGGTAATACACATTCACATACATTCAATTCCAGTAAATTTGATATTAGCAATTGAACACAAAATACCTAAAGACATCCTAGGTTCCAAAGTCTGAAGCTAAAACATACTAGAAAAGCGGAGGTAGCAACCACATTAATTATCTCGGTCATATTCACAACTAGTTCTGATAAACAGTGGGCAACGATCACTTGCCGGAGTTGCCATCTACTATATATTAGCGAGTAATTAACATAATCACTAATATGCTCAGTTATGAACAAAGTATCGCTAAAGTTTTCTATTATTAAGATTCACCTTTATCTTCATAAAAATCAATATTAATTTACATAGTCCGTTTTTTTATGAAAAATGCTTGGTGCACGTATACAAAATTTTGGTTAAGCGTGGTCCTGCAAGGTCAATGCACCGGATAACAAGGATGGACGATAAAATTGATGATACGGTTAAGAAATGCCGCAGGGCTCTTAACCTTTTTAAACCGTATTGTAAGATGTTTGGAGCAAACTATTTTTTTGTTGTTGTTCCAAACAATTTAGCTAGTCACTCTAACTATACAGACATTTATACAGTTAAGCTTTTTAAATTTCTCCATCCGAACAAAATTCCATTTTAATCAGTGCATTATTTTTTACTATTTCTGTTACCCGTCCTAGTTCATGAATGATAAAGAGCTAGGTCTCAATTAATACGGTTAATAACATACCCATTTTAAGGTTGCAATCGCCAAGCAGAACCCATCTCTAGTTACCCTGTTGGTTGATCTATATTTTAATTATTCCTTTTTAATCTTCGTCCGTTAATAGTAGTACTTGACATCTAATTAATTTGTACCTTCAATGATCAGGCTTCCATGCCCACTCTAATTGGGTTGTCTTTTATAATACAACAAAACAGGGTTCTAGCTAATTAGAACCCTAACATAGTTTCGATAAATACAAACCAAACCAGTACTGCCATACAACACACAAGAAAAGAGGCCAAATGGGAGACCAAATACATCCAAATGCATGTGAACAAACAGAGCAATGCATGGTCAAGAAAAAGAAGGTTAAATCAGATAGAATAATTGATGCAAGTTTCTAAAGATTTATTAAAAGCTTCAACAAGCAGTTGTCCTTTGCCAACTGCAATAACGTTCTTGAATGCGCCAAAATCCAGAAATATATTCAGCTGAAACTTGGAGCAAGTTATTTGAGAGGACTAATCAAATCTCTCAATTCTGAAACTCGATCCAGAGGTCACAGCTTATGTAAATACATTTCCAAAAAAAAGTCTACACATGCAAGACAGAAGCTACTAGTTTCTATCACTTCAAATACGAAAAGCAAGTTGGTATGAAGTTGGTTCAAAGCCAAACCAAACTTTAAAGTCTACCAACAAACACCTCTATGCAAACACATATTTTTGACACTATTGAACTAAGTCTAGAAGGAAACAAAATGAACAGAAGTTTAAATGGTTTATGTAAGCTAGGTTTAAAAGGATAATCCTTAGGCAAAGTCAATACCCGAACCAATTACCCTTGCCAGCTGGCCGGTGATAAGCACTATTGCCTGCGACTTCACTACCTTGGACAAACACCAGACAACAAAGGTCGATCATATATGGTGCGTTCTTGACTTCCACCTTCAGTTTTAAATCCCACAATAAACAAAGCTTGCATAGCCTTTATCTTCTTTTTGCCCCTATTCTAACTGCAAATCAGTGTAAACAGGTAAATGATTAAAACAAGATCATGACAAGTCAAATCAAAATTTAGCCTCTAAATAGCATTATTTGGAAGATAATTAAATACTGTGTACATACCAATATAATGCATACGACACATAATAAAGATAGTGAATAATCAAATTAAATGGAAAAAAAAAAAAAAAAACCAAGCAGCATACAAATCTTAAACATCCAACTTATATTTTGTTGCACCACACCTTAAACTTATAAATTAATCATCCAACATAGAATGTTAGATGTGAACGTCAAAACAAAGACCATACCTCACGTTTGACCCTTAGGTCAAATGTTCTGGTCACCTACTACCGCACTCCTGATCCTTTCTATTGTGCACTTAATAAGGTTGTTCACAGTTGCCACTGATCCAAGGGAGAGCTTTGCAGTGGCAACTGAATCCACCAGAATTTGAAAGGCAACAGTAATTAAAGATCCGCCTGACCCGACCTCAAGAATCTGTTCCACATTCTGTACAGGACCATCAGGAAGTATAGCAAATCCAGATGGTAAAAGAGCAACGTAGTCAGGATCACCACCACTTAAGACCAGATTCATAGCACCCATGTCAACTGGCGCATATATCACATATGAGCCAGTAGGATCTGCACAGCTCTCTTGTAGAATCAGCATGTTGCTTTGGCTTGAGTTAGTGCCCTACAATTTCAGATTGTCCCAAATAGTTCAGTATAAAAGGCATATAACTAATACTATCGAAGTTTATTTAATTATTTTTGACTTACAGTTACGCGCAATAATGAGACACAGTTCCCAGGATCACGGCCATTAGCAGTGTGTGCCATTTCCTGCACTAGACCACCGTTTGACAGGATATCCCACTGTACATACACGGCAAGTTAGGAAAGTGCATACTAGAGAATATTGTTTTACTTTCAAGGACAAGAAATAGATGCACTCCAATAAAAAAAAATTGTCATCATTAATCATTTATTTGATTGTAATTAATCAAGAAAAACCTTCCCAATCATATCTGCAATTTCAACTTTATATAATGTTGTTTCAAGTATTTTATAAGGAATTTTTCCTAATGTTGTACTTGGAATAAATTTGATACAAAAAGATATTTTCACTCGAAGCAAAGATATATGTATATGTTACAGAGCTATCTCGATCACTAAGTATCAAGTACCTTAATTAATTGTTATGGCCATAGAAATAAATGAAATATTAAATAAATCTGCAAGTGTTCTAAAATATACTTCTCACCTCATTGCGCGTATTCTCATCTCTGAGGAAATCAAAAACCCTTTTAGGAGCAACTGGAATCCAAAACGAAGTCGCAGCACTAAGAACGATACCAGCAGGCCTACCTGGATCATCTATACTCTTTCTTGTCATGACTCTTACATTATCAGCACCACTCCCTGATAGGGTAGTCCATGTGTGCTCAGTTGATGAACCCACGCCAGAGCAAAAGCTCAAGACCATTCTTTCCGCCAGCTTCAACATGCTCTTTCTCCCTTCAGGAGTTGTTATTACTGTTTCATATTGCAATAAACGATGATTATATCCTTTTCATCTCTAACTTGTGCTAGTTACATAAATTAACTTTTTTATAAACATATACACACTACATAAATTCAACTTCAAAGAGTGTAACTACGGTTTGTGTTACTTGCCTCCCACATCTCCAGCTTGAATGTTGTTTGCCATAGCACTTGCAAGGCGTTCACATTGCCTGCTAAGCATTGTTACCCAGCGCTTTGCACCAAAAGCAAGACCTGAATTGACTAGTGGTCTGTATATATCATGAACACCTTGATCGTCGACTTCCACGTGTTCAACCCACGTAACCTATAAAATACTCATACGTAAGAGAACAAAGAGAAGAATGTATTACAGGGAAACAACTGAAAGAGAAAGCTGTACATTTGAGTAACCATTAGGCAATTCCTGGATAAAACAGCCTGATGGCCTTCTTCTGCATCGAGATATGGACACAGGTCGCAAATTGTCCAAGGAAACATCAGCAACAGCCCATATCCCATTATCGTGTTGTTTGCAGTACCTTACGAAATAGTTTTCCCGACTTGGAACTAAAGGAGATGGAACTTGAAACTCGGCTGTCATCTGGAGAAATCAACCATGTTAGTGAAGTATATAATACCCTTCTAATTAAACAATCTAATCATGCTTTATTAGTTTTCACAGAAATTTTAAACAAGCATTCTGCATGTGTTATTTAATTGTCAAAGCAAGCATAACTATAGGTAAGAATGCATTTGTACTATAAGCAAAAAAAAAAATTAAAAAACACTTTTACCACTTGTAAAGCTCCATTGTAGTTCCCAGCAACACCAGTCGAAAGAACTTCTATTGTCATTGCTCTTGAAACAATGCTCGAAAACACAGTTGACCATTGGTTCTGATATGTATAATCATGCATGTAGATGATAATTATCAGAAGGCTAATATAGATAAACATATATTCCAACTGCAATTAAAAAATATACTTACCACATCCATCATGATTTCCACAAGGCTAATAGGATTCATTATAACAATTCCAGATTCTCTAGATGCCTCAGATTTGAGTCCCATGGGTCTCGGTCCAATCCCTCTAGGGAAATTATGCAAGTACTCATCTTCATTCAAACACTCGATGCTATTTCCCAAATTTTGAATCCACAAGGGCGCTCCAGCCTGAGCTATTGTTATAAGCTCCTCCATTGCCGCAACTGCAAGCTCAATTACCATGGGTTTGTCAGCTTCACTAGGCCCAGAAACGGACCTGAGAAGGTCGCCAGGCCCAAACAAGTCGGGGACACCTATACCCGACTGTGGTCCAAAACTCCCCACCCCAAGATCCAGTGATCTTGATGGTCCATGAGCAGGGAGGTGAGGATATGAAAGCATAGGCTTGCCAACATATTTTGCGGCGATTCCAGATATTTTGTCAATCTGCCAAAATTCAAATTTGCATATAATCACTTAAATGCCACAACATACGTGCTACTCTTTATTTAATGCACATCATCATAGTTGTTGAATGTGAGAAAAGGAGCTCTTTTATTTCGTATAATCTTTAGATTTTTTATTTTAAAAAATCTCAATCTAGCTTCGTCATATGTAGTTGGTGTTAAAGTGATCAGAAGGGCCAAGATAAAGCTCTATGCACAAAACTCAGCACAATTAAGCACATTAGATTCCAAAGAATGATACTGAGGACAACCACTAAACTTATGGTTGATCAAATTAGAGCCAAATTACAAACCAAACAAACTTATAAAACTAACTATAGATCAAATGATGGAAAGTTCTGGTATAAATGACAATAAGCATAATAATACAATCAATGATTTATGTTATCTATGAAACATAAACATGACATTATGAGATCATACTTTATAAATAGAATTGACTTATAAAGCATTACTATTAAGGTAGCACTAAGAAAGCTTCATGCAACTAATAATTGCTTACTGTGACCTTCCTGAGAATGACAAAACCGATCATTGTGAACCTGATTGCAAAACAATTATTATTAAATTTCCAAACACAACTTGATTAAGCCTAAGAGTTAACCTGATCACACTTAAGGTAACTATATGCATACTATGGCTTATATGTTAGAACAACTGTATTAATTGGTGAAACATAATTACTAATTGCATATATACGTGCAAATGTGCAATAATAAAAGTATACCTCTTCTCTTAATCGGGCATTCTCGATCCTCAAATGCTGCTCATCAAATGACATTTCACCAATTGCAGCGGGACCGCCGCAACTTGGACAGGAAGCATTAGCAAGAGCTTCTTTGTATCTAACATTATCAGCACGGAGCTTTTCGTTTTCATTCCTGAGCTGTGTGTTCTCACATCGTTCATGTTGAGACTGCATTTACATATTAATGTAGGTAAATACATTTTTTTCTGACAGTCATGCATCATTAGTTAAATGTATAATTAAACTATATCTTATGAGATGTAGAGTGTTAAAACTTATAAAGAGTAATAATTACATATTTGATATAACAATGATAAAGATATGTATGATAAAGACAGAAGAATTTAGTTACAAGTAGTCATTAGTATATATAAATGAAGAAGTTGCAAATAAACTTAGATATAAGTAGTTAAAGCTGGCTAGATATGCACTTATTGTAGTTAACCTTCATTTGAGTTCGCTTGTTCTGGAACCAGAACTTGACTTGCAAAGGCTCTAACCCTAATCTCCGGCCAAGCTCCTTTCTTTGCTTGTCGTCCGGATGAGGACACTCTTTGAAGAACCTGTAACATAATGTTTTAAGATCAGGAAGCTAGAAGCAACAAATCAAGTTACTTAAAGACAAAAAATAATATAGAAAACAAAAATACTATACAGTACTGTAGCTAGCTTATTAGTAAAGAATTAGTTGAGTTCAAGGTCTTTTTGCTTACGCTTCCATTTCTTGAATCTGATGTTGTGTGTGGCGATGATAGCGCTTCTTCTTGTTGGGATGTTGACTGGGATCTTGATCATCACCAGATGGGTTTTCGAGGCCATCAGTCCCCCCGGATTTGGTATCAAACTCATCATCTCTCAGCATATCAAGTTGAAGATCATTCTGATCTTCCGAGGTTTTCTGGTTTTGATTCATCTGATCCAATAGAAGGTGATTGCTTTCAAACATATCTGGCTGAAACATCTTGATTCTAGGGTTTTTGAAACAGAAAAGAACAGTTTTTCACCCTGCAAAAATGAAACGAATTAACTCCAGTCAACAAACCTCTCACAAATAAACATTTCATTCTCTCAAGTACTCATTCGAACCAAATTAATTAATTAATCATTTTTAAAGTGATAGAAAAAATTTAAGAGGACACCTGAACAAAATCCTATCATCAGATGGCAGAAGAAACACGTATATAGATTCACCTTTACAATGAAGAACACACACATATATAGAGCAGATCTATCTATGTCTCAATCAGCAAAGAATAGAGTGAATGATCGATATAACACTCATCTCGTTTGCATTTCAAAACCTTTCAATATAAAATCTAAAGAGACGATGAATAAAAGGAATCAGGATACATAAAGCAATTAATATATCATAAAAGAAAGATAGATAAGAAATAATTAACATCTATGCACTCACAATAATTCGAAGAATCAGCTCTGAAACTCCAAGTATTTTCTCCGGAGGAATGGTGTAAAACTGCAAGTAGAGAGAATGAAATGAAAGAGTATTATATAACACATTACAAACCCTAAGGAGACTTGTGTTTGACTTTGTCTCTTACAAAAAATGGGCAGATACACAATCCAGTGGATTCTGTCACTAGCTTACGAAGATGATTACATGCGAACAAAGTAGAGATAACCGTTTTAAGGACCGCGAAGACTTTTTCGCCATAAAAAAATCACAGTCTTTAAGTCAAAACGACAGCTCAGCGAAAATTTAGCATTTTAAATTTACGTTAAAACTGCTTAAATATAATAACACCCTCAACTGTGATTAACACGTACCCTCTTTTTAGATACTACTAAATTACTGCTAATTTTATCTAACACCCCGGCCCCACAGAGATATATATTTCGCGATTATCAGTTTCTGAATTGTAACGACGGCAAGAATTATTAAAAATTATACATGCAATTTTGTAGAATAAATAAGTTTTGAATTTTAATATGAATTACATGAACTTACTGATATCGGTGGATGAGAATGGAACGAAAGGGTGGTATCAGATCTGTTTTGCGGCCAAAAGTATTAACAGAAAACCACCTTTTAATTTATATTAGCGGTTTTCCGGTGGGGTGTTAGGTGGGGAGAACATTTGCTTGTGAACAGAATTAAAAAAGAATACTTGTTGGGGAGAAAGAGAGGAGAAAAAGACGAAGATGAGGGAGGAGAGAGAGAGAGAAGGGGTTTTGAAAATGAAGAGTGAGAAGGGAAATGAACCGGTAGGAGTTAATGCAGAGCGTGTAGAGAGGATGCCATAATATTTATGGAGGTTGGAGGAGGTGTTTAATGTTACGAGGCTGATGACAGCCGATTGAAATTATATATTCCCACACTTTTCACGTATATTTTTAAAGATTTTGAATTTTTAATTACTTTTTTCTTTTATATAATAGATTAATTAGAAAGAGTGATTATTTATTTCCTTTTCGGGTTAATGATAATCTTCTTTTTCGTATCTAAGATTTTTTCTTTATTTGCTTCTGAATTCAAAACTTTTTAGTATCTAATTTTTAATTGTACTATTATTCTTTTCTCTTCAATATTTTTCCATTTTAAACAAGTCCAATATATCCTCTTTCAAGTATTAAATATAATACAAAAATCCTGTTTTAATAATTTAATAAAAATTTAGTAACTTTAACTACAATAATGTGTCTTATCTTCACTGTAAATTTAATATCAAAAATATCCCAAAAAATATTCCCAATTTTTTTTCTCAATTCAAGTAGGTAATGTATGATTGGGTTTCATACTAATAATAATCATGAGACCTCGTATATGCACATAAATTACCCAATTAAAATTAGATAGGATACGTAGTGTAAGACCCCAGTCCCACATCGAGAAGAGTGAGGATATTTGTTCAGTTTATAAGTACTACTACTAATTGCACCAACAAATCATGATCTTTTGGGGGCCTGTGGTGGGCTTGTGAATTACCCAAATTGTTGCAATTGGGCCAGTGTATTTGGGCTTATTTTCGGATTCGGAATTCGGGACTTGACCCGATTTTCGAAAAAGACTCGGGATTTGACTTGAGTTGTCACATATGGTATCAGAGCGAGGCTCTCGAAAGCTTGATTCGTCAAGTTGCCGGAGGTGGGGACACGAAGGCTGGTGGTATTATCCCGCAATGGACAGAGATCCGGAGGCGGGGACACGAAGCCAACTGGTATTATCCCACAATGGCTAGAGAGGTTCGATCTGGGCCTATGGGCTATCCGTTTCGGCCTGACGAGGACGTCAGGAATTTAAGTGGGGGAGTTTGCAACACCCCAGTCCCACATCGAGAAGAGTGAGGATATTTGTTTAGTTTATAAATATAAGTACTGCTACTAATTGCACCAACAAATCATGATCTTTTGGGGGCTTGTGGTGGGCTTGTGGTGTATTTGGGCTTATTTTCGGATTCGGAATTCGGGACTTGACCCGATTTTCGAAAAAGACTCGGGATTTGACCCGGGTTGTCACACGTAGTACTGCTACTTTATTATTAAAGATATTCTTTCATCAATAAAGGACAACATAAACTAGGGAGAGAAAGAGATTGTTTATAATAATTTATTATAGAATATAAGATATGGTAAAAAAAGAGATGTTTTAAAAATAAGACTTGAAGAGGTTATCCTAAACATCAAAACATCGGTGGATCAACTTTTTTTATATCAAATATCCTAAATTATAATTTAAAATATCATATAAGGTATATTTTGGACTTGCTCTTATATATGCCAAAACTTAAAAATACAGTATATATTTTTTTTATCAAAATATAGTTAAATGACTCATCGAAACGAGTTAGTGAGTAAAAAATTATTAATTTTGCAAGATGAAAAGACTGATTTTGCATAATTAGAAGAATGATAAAAAATTAATAGCTTTTTGTTAGATACATCATTTATATTGTATATATTATTGTTAGCATTTGCAAGTATTGTTCGAAAGTGTTGTACCGTTAAAAAATTGTTTTTGCACAATTACATTATTATATGGTCATTTTTTTGGATTTTTTCATGATATGAGTTATAATGAAAAAATTTATTTGAGGTGAGTAGTGAAATCTATAACAATTTTCTGTAAACCTTAAAATAACTTTTCACAAAAGTATGATAAACTGGTTTAAAAGCATGTATTGGCTCAAAAACTTCTGTTTACCAAAGATGCTTGTAGATTTATTAAACAAATTTCATATTTTTCTAGTAATAAGTTGTTGTAATACTAAACTTCTTAATCGATTGAGGAACCGTCTATAAATTAATTATATAATCAGAAAAACCGTTTATTTTTTTATCTCTTCTCTTTATCATCGGTTTTAACTCACTGTCTTATTTCAATTAATCTCTCTTTACTCTACACATTTCCACCACAGCAACAACTACCAACCACCAACCACAACTACAGTCTACGACTATGAACCACTTTCATTAACGACCATCACCTTTGAAAAAGATACGTAAAAACATTACTTCACATACTATTCCTAATAAATTATCAAATTTACACCCCCAACTGCCAATTCGCCTAACAAATACACTAATATATGTTGCAATTCTCTCCAATTTTCAATATAAAAATGACTGAAATTCAACACTAATACATCTATATAAACAAACTATTATACCATAATATTTTTCTTCACCATCTACAACCTTTGATCTACTTCAAGCATCACCATCGCTGCCACCAACCCTTAAGATATATTGAACTATTCGTTTGAAGTATATAACATTGTGGGTGTTTGGCTGTGTGGCTTCTGGGCTTAAAAGTCCGAGAAGCCCACATCAGCTTATTTATTGTCCGTTTGGCAAGAATAAGTCCAGCAAAAGAAGCGCTTGATTAAGTGGAAATAAGCCAGCAAAAAAAAGTTTCGAAACCTAGCTTATTTTTCAAACCCGACTTCTGCTTCTTTCGTTCTAACAAAAAACGACCTCGAGCGGCGACTCAAAATCTGGGGATCTGGGACTGATAGAATTAGTTCACTACTGGCAAGAGCATGTCTTTTGTCTACATATGTTTTTTCAAGCTGAATTGAAGTAGAGATGGGCATGGATATACAAAATTATCAAACTAATACCAACTTATAAGTTAAGTTATCCAAACACTTTAAAAATTTCTGGTAGCTTATAAGTCACGGTATCCAAATACTTTTGGTAGCTTATAAGTCCAAACCAACTTATAACTTTTAATCCACTTCTTTATTTTAAGCAATAAGTCACTTCTTTTAAGCCCAGCCAAACGGCCCCATTATCATTTTCACTGAGAATTTTGAATGCAGCTTTTCACATTATTTGTATATTGCATATTATGAATAACCTGGTTTCAAATGAGATAACGGAAGATTTGATTATCATGTCTATGTATATTTTAATAAATATTTCTAAGTGGTGTTACACGAATCACTGAGATCAATATTATTTAGAAATATTCTATATCTTGATTATAGAATAATATTTATATATTTTATGTCTATTCAATGAGATTAAAATATTAGAATTGTTTTCTATGTTTAAAATTAAGAAAAACTAAGATTATATAATAATAGAAAATGAGAGAGGTTATGAGGTCCAAAGATGGAACCAAGATGAGCCTAAGTAGCGACTGCGGGTCTAGTAGGGTCAAGCAGGCCTAACAACACGGGAAGTGTTATTATCGAGTTTTTGGGATTGTCTAAAATCTGTTTAAGACCGATTTGGAATCTTGATGATGATTTAAATGAGTATGTTATGGATGAAAGATGATCGTGGATCTCATATGAACAAATTAAATGAGTAAGGTGACACGACATATGTTGTGTTTGGTTGGGGTGAATGATTCCGGAAGGAATGGAATGAAAAATGAACTATTTTATGAACAATTTTTAGGAAATTTCATTCATTCCTCCATTCCATTCCTTACATCATGTGCTAGAGTTCACACCTTCACTTTGAGATGGAATGCTCCATTCTCTCCCATCCTCAATTTTTTCTCAAATCTCATCATAGCAATTTTGCGCTACCTCAATTTTTTTCAAAATTTTCTTCGTATCACTAATTCACTATTAGTTTCAAGTATTTTTACTCATTTCATTCCATTCCATTCCATTCTCCCCAACCAAACACAACAATAGTATATTCAAGCTGTAGATTGGAAGAGGTGCACGAAGATTGAAATATAATTAATAAATCAAAAGAAATATAACAGGAAAAAGTGTAGTGAAAAAAACTTGTATATACTGTGAGATGACTCGGCAGAGCCGCGATGAAAATAGTTTCCCTATTCTGAAAATTTAGGAACATATCAAGTGTGGTTGTTTTTGTCTGGTTAATTAATCCTGTAACGGTAGTCTAGCTGGTCTTTAGTAAATTTAACGATGAAATTCTTTTTTAATGTAAAGCCTCTTCTGATACGTTTCAAATTTAAAACTTGGCTACATCACTAACAAAATGCCAAAATATGTTTCACGCTGAAAAGTTTGGATTGTGGGTATATTTTATTTTTTTTGTCATAGGATTGTGGGTATATTTGATCCTGTCTATAAATTACCTTTGTCTGATGTGATTATTTTATTTTTGATATTTTGACCGTATAATTATTACTATCAATCAAATTTTATTTTATAAGAATGTCAATTAAAAATAATAATATTTATTACACAATTAACATACTTCAAATTGTGCCAAAAATTAAAGTGAAATATAAAAATAAAATAATGAATTGGTTAAAACATTTGAAAAAAGTTCGACAAATATAGAAAACATCAACAAATTTTTCTTTGCATAATTTTGTATTTTTATTCTTAAAATTCTTATTCTTCCTTTTTTTTTTGTCATAAAAAATCTTATTCTTCCTGAATATACTATTGTCGTTTGTTTAAATTATTGGGTACAGCATGCGTGTTTCCCTCTCGTCCACCACATCGAATTAAAAAATTTGCTTTCTGGACGTGACATGAATATATATCATCTCTGTTCTTTTTCTTCCCAACTGCACAACCATATCCCTCATATTCTACAATTATTGCTCTCTCAGATAATTATACAATTTCGGATATTTAGTTTATTTTTATATATTTAAATTTTGTTGACGGAGGAAGGAAGGTGAATAATTTACAACCTTCGATTTTGTAATTACGTTAATAAAATCCGGCCAGTCATTTATTTATAGTGCCTTTTTGAAGGTACGGTTTATGTATCGGGTGAAGGCCTTATTTGACGATTTTCCAGTTGTCAGCGTCCAAAATAACCAAGAATCGAGAGTTTGTCCAAAACAACCAAACAAATACGCATTCAAGGAGTGCGTGTACAAACACGAATGCAAGGAATGTGTGTTGTGTGGTTATAATTCTTAAAACACATTCTTTTTGGCTTCGTCCATTTCTTTTTCTCTGACTTCCTGCCCTTCAACCTACACCCCCCAGACAAAACCAGTTCACCCCCCAACAAGTTTTCAGTGTTCCACAAATGTCTTTCAGTTTTTTAGTTTTAATAATTTTGTGTTGTCGCCGTTCTTATTCATCAATCACAACTGTGAACTATACTCTTATCCTCATTCATCATCACTCAAAACATAAGAGAGTAAAGAAGAGTTACGCATCCAGCTGATGCGACTGCCTGGAAACACACGCATATTCAGAATGCGTGCATATTTTTCTTCTGATTATTACTGTACAAAATTTGTCTATACACGCATCTCAGGGATGCGTTCCGGCTCATATACATCAAATACTCTTCTGTTCTCATAATGATATTAACTTCCTCGCTATAGTGGTCAAATACAAGACTCTCAACAATCGACGAGCAACCTACCAACATCATGGCTTTAATCCCATGTGCATCACTCTACACACGTTCACCATCTTTTTTAGAGATAGATGAGTTATTTATAAGAGAAGAAGAGAAACAATTGGATAATTTAATAAACTTCATATACGCATTTAGAAAATGCGAGGGTCAGTAGGCAGAAAGGGCATTGTGTATTTTGGGCATGTAGTTCTCAAATTTTAGTTATTTAGGGCATTTTCTCTTATGTATCTTGATTATACTTAAAGAGTTCTTTATTGCTCCGGTACGTAGATGTAATAAATAAAAATTGAATGATCAAAATATGATTATACGAACTATTAAATTGTGTGCAGACTAGAGAAAAAGGACGTGCAGAAAATGTATTAAATACTTTAACTAACAAAAAGTACTAGTACTGCATAGCTGCCTCTATACATTTCTTACGTGCAGAAATATCATTATGTCACTTGACAAAAACAGAAAAAAAAAAAAATATGTCACGTTGGGAACGACAAGTCATTCATTAACAGAACTTATGTACCCAACAACGTTTAGTAGCAACTATATTAATTTTATAAATAAAGGAATTGAAATTCTTTATGTCGTTTTTTATGTGACAAAAATTCCATTTTTATTGCAAGAATTAATTTCCCGTGGGATGGATTCGGAACAGCGCAAATTTAAAGACGAAACACGGAAACATACGTTATTATAGAGCCACTAGTACGCATTTCTAGTTTTGGAAATCGAATGTTTTTTATTTGCACGATATTTTTGACACGGACGAAGATGGACACTAGTGACTGGACTGTGGTCCGTAGAGGCAACAATCCAATTACACAGTGGGCCTAGTTCACACATGCTTTTGTTTTGTAAAAGGGATGAACAACACTAGATTTACTTGATAATATTAAAGAAGCTAGGCCCAACAGTAAT
Organism: Daucus carota subsp. sativus; assembly: GCF_001625215.2. Taxonomy (NCBI): domain Eukaryota; kingdom Viridiplantae; phylum Streptophyta; class Magnoliopsida; order Apiales; family Apiaceae; genus Daucus; species Daucus carota. The sequence continues at coordinate 55,118,349 of NC_030382.2, forward strand.
ATTTTGTTACTAACAAGGCAGGCCCAACTTTATTTGCATAATAGCCCATGGGCCCGATGGTCATTTGAGAGCATTTTTGAATGGAAGTGGGAAGGGGAACAGAAATGGAAATATTGTCATATAACAACAAGATAAGAATTTATTTTTTCAAAAAAAAAATCATAATATTATTTTTCAAAAGAATATCATAATATCATAATAATACGTTGCAAAATGTGTAATCTGCGGTGGCAAACTGGCAGTGCCAACTGCCCAATGTGGTACCCAGATCAATTTGCCCGTTGCTTTTAGCAAATCCAGCTGTACTTAATTTCGTTAAAAGATTCGGATTTTTTTTAATTCTGTCAATCACAGTATGGATGCGTGGATTTGTGTGATTCTCTATAATATTGAAAATTTAGATAAATTTTGTGTATTGTTTTTTTTTTTAAAATCAAATCATTGTATTAGTAGTATGAGAAAAAACACGAATCAGACAGATCGATAAAGACACGTAAAGAGAATTGATTCAATTAATTATTGATTAATCGAATGATAAGTTTAGTAAACAATGAAACATGAACTAACCGGAATTAATCACTGATTTTTAAAATAATGACATGATTGTGTATATATGGGAAATAAACTTCATAATAATTTACCTTAAGATTTAATAGAACCCTGTAAAAGAAACTTCCATTCACAATGTGGCAACACATAAATTCAGTAATTCTGGCCGAGCACGATCGGATAGCCCAGTGGTTAAGGGTTTATCCTCTGTCGTCCCAGGTCATGGGTTCGACTCTGGCTCACCAAATATATTTTATATACCACGATGTAACATCAACCAGTTCATCAAAATCCCACATGCATATAAACCACAAAAAATGAAAAAATTGATCAGCATCATCTTCCAACGGACCCACACTATCATTCCAAATTTCTCTTCTTTCAAGCTAATATCATGTCCTTTTCAATCTACTTGCTAGACTCACATAAGAAATGCAATTGCTAGCTTAATATACATAAGTTTTCAACAACCCCTATTCACTTCAATCAAGTACATGAAGAGAATTCCATGAACTTTTCTCGCAAGTATTTTTAGTAAAATATCACAATTTTTATGTTCGAAGTAAGCTGTCACGTTTCCTTTGATGAATTATGCTTTTAACATTGCTAACCGTGAGGACCTCGTCGAGGAAGAGGAAGATTTGGTGGAGGAAGTTGACTTGTGCTTCTTATGCTTCTGCTTCTTTGGAAAATTGGGCATGTCTGTTGGTGGTATATCGGCAAACATGTCAGATGCTGTTTGTCGTCCCAACCTTTCTCCAAAATCTGTTCCATCAATCCATAAAAGAAAGAAATAAGATTAAACTTTCTTCTAGACTGTATGAGATGAATTCAGCAGCATAGACATTAAGTTAGCAGGCATTTTAAGTCGAAAAAGATAAATATCATGAGTACTATTCTCGTCTACTGGCTTGTCTATCAGAATTGGCAAATGGCAATTGTAATTGGAGACAAACGAGCTCGGCATCATCAAAGTTGACAATTGTAGTTTAACTATAAAGTTGGTATTGAAAATCCTTCCAAGCAGACAAGTTTAACCACATAATTGCAGAAGTAAAATTCATTTTCTGGATTGATTTCAGGAAAGTCAAGGTCTATAAATGGTAGATGGTTGATTCCACAAGATTCTTAGATATAAGCGGCTCCTTTTTTCAGAGAATGCATCAAATCACTTACCAAGAGGAAAGCTGTATGTGACAGCTGCTGTAAAAATTTATTCTGCAGTTGCTAAATCATAGGTGTCATACGACCAAATCAGTGCAACATCAAAATCAACACTAAAGTTCAAGACTCGAAAATGACATCTCTGCCATACTATCCACTCAGTGGCAGCTATTGTTCTTGTTGGTCTTCAGTATTACATTATTATCTAATTCAATACCAAAAAGTATAATTAATGAATAAATCACACTGCAACGAAGATAAATAATATGCAGCATACTAACCCGTGATCAAGAGTAAAATGATTACCTAGATATACTATAAAAACATATTGTTTTGTCCTAGCAAAACATGAGCATACCAATGTTTATCAGATCCTTTGGACAATAATTGGATTCGATCAAAATAATAATATACGTTGGTCAGGAGAATGAACCCCAATAAATTCGACATCCAGCCCTCTGGAGTCTTCCTAATAGAGTCTCGTGACATAAAAACCAAGCCAAGCTCTCCTATATGAGGAGGCAAAGGATCTAAGGAAAACTGTACGCTTTAATTTATGTTGTTGGCTTTATTATATATACACCAATACATGACAAATTATAATTTTTCTGTCAACATTCCCACCCGTGAAAAGGTTCCATCTTCCCTTGTCTGATTATAGACACTGCACATGATACAAATTAATAAAATAACTGCCTACTTTTACTTGCAATACGTACCTTGAGAGGACCAAGGGGAGAAAGATGAACCAGAATTGGCGATGGATTTGGAAGCGAAATCTGGTCCCGTCTTGAATTCATTCATCTACAATTAAAAAGAAAATTAGAGAAGTCAGAAAAATATAATGGAAGGCAAGCTGGATTATAAACAAACCCCCTGGCCTTAGTACACTACTCTGCTCGCACACACATTCAACGTTTCCTACGATGAGGAACCCTGAACCTCTCACCGGAGAAAGAGGGTATCATAATTATAATTCTGGAAAATATTTATTTAACAAGTCATTTACATCACAAATGAAAATAATAAAAGAAGTAAGGCATACTCACCCAACTGGGTGCTTTGCCAGAGTGATCATCCCACCCAATATGTGAAACATGTTTAACATCTGTTGGGTACCCAATTTCCATTTCCATTTCTCTATCCTTCACAGCTACAAGATTCCCATTTTCTCGATTAGTAATAAAACACCAATAATTGCTAAATTAACTAAACAAGATGAATCTTAACTAAAGAAAGAGAGGATCTTTACCAAAGATTTGAGTTATGAACTTGAATCCTCTATAAATTCCTCTGATTGTATTTGGCATGGTGAAAACTGTAAAAGCCTTCTTTAATTCACAAAAGAAGCAGCACCAAGAACTTGAGTATATATTATAACTTTTTACACCTAATGAGAAAGATAAAAAGGAATGAGTTAACAAATGTTTAATTGAATTTATATACCATCATCTATGTATCTGCTTCTGAATCTTGTCCTTCAAAAAGCACTAGCATGAAAGATGAGCTTCAGAAAAGATATTGGTATACTGCATAGAGTCCTATAAATTGCATAAACCATGAATACCTGATGGGAAGGAGAGAAGGTTTTACAGGAGCCTTGTAACCACATTCCCCAACTTGATTAATTTTTCTAAATTCATATATATGCTAAACATGCATGCAAGACAATAGGAAAATGAAGCTGGGTTTTGGATGGAGTGACAAAAGATTCAATCTTTCACAAACTTAAGATAAGAAGACAGAAAATGGTGAGCTATGGAGTGTGGTTTGAAGTGTGTGAGTCTGTGTGGACTACAGAAATGGAGTGGTTGAAGAAGAAGAATTTGGGAAGAGAGCAACAAGGTGGAGAACCACTAAAACCTCACAATAGGAAGATGAGGGCAGGTTTTGAAGAACATGGGACAAATGAATCATTTTGATACACCAGTGCCTCTATATACTAGTGATAGGGTATAACCCGGTCAAGCAACACCCGGGTCCTTCAGAAGGAGCACCCGGGTCCTTTAGAGGAGCCTCCACCCCGGGTAGCCACCAACACCGCAGGACGCCCCCTAGTCTTGTCAAGTTGCACAACCCGGACAAGATCCCTCACCCGGGTACAGCAAAACCTACTACTTGCCCGGGTGCATATGTACCAGCCGACACTTGCTGCACAAGGCGCAGACTGACACGATAAAGACAAATATAACGGTCAACTACTGGCGATAGAGACAAGCCAGGGAACATTCCAAAATACTACTTCTACGCCGACACCTGGACACGTGTAGGGGATCAAATCCCTACACGTGTAGGACCAGGATCCAGGTACGCACCCCCAAACCCTAACCCTTGGCCTATAAATAGACCAAGGATCAAGAGTTTGGGGGTTAACTTCACTCCCTACACTCATTCTCTGCACACACTCAAGCACTCAGCATACATATAAACACTATCAGCCATCAGCCACCATGCAACCACCATACACCACCTTCACCCACCACACATAGATAGCACTTTCTCTAGTCTTCATCCTTCCGAAACCTACGCTTACTCTCACGCCGGAGGCGCTTTGGGGCAAAACCCCCCCGCCGGCGTTGTTTTGTAGGCCCCCATCCAGCAGCTACACCACGGAACCACCAGTCACGGCGGAGGAAGGACCGGGATCGGAGATTGGCGTTATCATTTGGCGCTAGAAGGAGGGGAAGGTGTCCTCTGTCCTGTGGTCACGGTGCCACTGGACTCATCTTCTTCAACAAACCCCCGAAACGGGGGTCCAAACACACCAGTAAGCTTTCATAAAACACCCAGCTCCTTGAAACCTTCAGCCATGGCTTTTCTTGATATGTGCATGATAGAAAACCTCACCTGACCAAAACCCTAAATTTGTCTGTAGTAGAGCATGATAGCAAACCCTGTCTGAGCAAAACCCTAATCTTGTCTGTAGCACATAAAATCTTTTTGTCTCACACCTGCACACATTTTGTCACTTAACTATTTGTGGTATCTCTGAAAATAGTAAGTTGACTACTTGTGCACGCTATTTTTGTCATTCTGTCACTGTCTATACTATCTGTGGGCACTACCACCAAAGCAGCGACCATACACCCTGTGTAAGTTCTTGAAACCATGACAAAAAGGACACGCTCCCACCTGGGTCTTCCTCAGAACCCGGATAACCCTCAGACAGACCAGGATAACCCAAACCAGGATCATGCCTCGGGACCACTTTTCACCCATGTGAACCCGGACGAGAACCAAGCAATCCACCCCAATGATGCCCGGGTCACGATCGAAGCAAACCAGTACAAGTACACCGATGTCCCGATCACCACCCTCCACCTGTCCCAGCTCACCAATATAGAGTTGGCCGAAGCCATCCGGCAGTACCATGATCGCCGGGAAAGCAACCGCAGACTTGAGGACATCGGTGAATCCGAGGACTCCGGGAACAGTCGTCAATCCCGGGGTTCCGTATTCGACCGGATCGGAGACAAAGCAAAGAAAAAGAAACAAAAGGAAAGTGAGGAAACCCGGTTGAAAATTTTGGCTGAAAGGAAAGAACAGATCCGAAAAGAGGAAGAGGAAAAACTTGAGCAAAAAATCGCCCTCCGGATCCAACTCGAAGAGGAAAAGTTAACAAAAGGATCCCGGTCCAAGCGCTACCGAAAGGAAACAACACCCGAACTCATCTCTGATGACGAGGATGAGAGACCGGGGCAAACCAACCTCAGAGACATGATCAATGAGCTCAACAGGAAAATTGGGAATGATGCCGGGCTTGAAATTGGGGGAACCCTGACTCCCTTCAGCCACTCCTTGGAATCCATACCCCGACAAAAGGGTATGAAACACTACAATTTTGAATCTTTCAACGGACTGGGAGACCCGGAGGAGCATCTGCACTACTTTGAACAGATAGCCCAGATCTACTACTACAATGACCTGACCAAGTGCCGCTTCTTCGCATCCACATTCAAGGGAGGGGCCCAGAGATGGTTCAGCCGGATCCCCTCCCGGAGCATCGGGTCCTGGAAAGATTTCAGGGAAGCCTTCCTCAGAAGGTTTCGAGCAAACAAGACACATGAACTCCATATGTGTCACCTGGAAACGGTTCGCCAATATGACAATGAGGCACTCTCAGACTACATGAAACGTTTCCAGGAAGCAATCAACAAAATTTCCAACCTGGATGAGCGTGAGGCTCTGAGCATATTCCGAAGGAACCTGGACCCGGAACAAAATGAGAGATATGTGGTCGAATTAATCAACAAAGAGCCCCAAAGCCTGGCAGCTGCCTACGCCATGGCTGCAAAATTCATTAAGGAGACCGATGTGCTCCAAGCAATGAGGATGACCCGACAGGGCAGTTCAAAAGGAAAACAAGTCGAAGATAGACCCAGGAAAGAATATCACCAGGATAAGAAATTCAAACCGGACAGACAGACAAACTTCATCCAGCAATCAGGTTCCAAGAGAACCAGCCAACAGGGATCCGGGTCCAGAAGTGACCCTGGTCCAAACAAAGCAACCAGGGAACCAAAACCAGAGCCCGAATGGACTCCTCTAAACAGACCCCGGGAGGACATACTCAAAGAGGTCCGGGACAAACCCTTCTACTACCCACCAAAACCCATGCAAACTCCTCCTGAAAGCAGACCTACCAACAGACACTGTGACTACCATGGTACCCATGGTCATAAAACTGAAAATTGCATATCCCTCAAGTACTTCATTGAAGAGCAAATCAGTAAAGGAAACATGGGGCAATATATAGCCCGGAATACAGCCGACAAAACGGGGGGATCCGGGAAACAGAAAAACATTGTCAACGTAGTGCTGGGAGGATCTTGTTCACCTCCCCCTAGCCCGGGCTCCTGTCAAGAAGTAATGTCCATCCAAACCTTCCCCGAACAAGTAATTTCCTTCAGCAACAAGGACTTTGAAGGAGTCACCCGGGGTCACAATCAAGCCCTGGTAGTGACCCTTGACATGGCCGAAAATGAAGTAAGGAGGATCCTGGTGGACAACGGCTCCTCAGCCAACATCTTGTTCAAGCACACCATGGATCGAATGGAGCTCGGGAGTATCCGGATGAACGACTACAGGGAGGATCCTCTATATGGGTTCGGGAATAGCATTGTCCCGGTCCTTGGCACACTCTATCTCCCGGTCCGATTCGGAACCCTTCCGAACCAAGTCACTCATACCATCAAATTCTATGTCACAGATACACCCTCACCTTACAACGTGATCATCGGCCGCCCAGGTCTGAACAAGATCGAAGCTATCACATCCATTCCACACCTGAAGTTCAAATTCCCCACCCCGTTCGGGGTAGGAGAAGTCAAAGGAGACTCGGCGACAGCCGGGGTATGTTATAGCCAAGCTTTGGTCATGGCAGAAACACACCTGGACAACAAGAGAAAGGCAACCGTTTTTCAAAAACAGAAGAGCAACAAAAAACACCGACCTTACCCGAAAACAAATCCCAAAGGAGAAGTCCAGGTGATCGAACTTGACCCGGGTAACACCAACCCGGGAGCCACCAATCCTGGTCCTGGACAAAGCAACCAGAAAGCAACCATGAGCTCAGCTCAACATTTTGTGGAAAAGAACACTGACGCCCGGATCCAGCAAATGATCTCGGCACAAGAACTAACCAAGGTCGAAGCTGCGGTCGAGACCGAATCGGTCCTGATCGAAAAAGACAACCCGACAAGGAAAATCAAAATTGGAAAAGGCTTGGATACCGTCTTTAAAGAAGAACTCATCCAACTACTTCGGAGCTACGCAGATGTTTTTGCCTGGAGCCCGGACGACATGCCCGGGTTGGACGAGTCACTAGCAATGCACAGCCTGGATGTGGACCCCGAGAAGAAACCAGTCAAACAAAAACGAAGAAATTTCGCACCAGAAAGGCAGAAGGCAATAGATGAGGAAGTTGGCAAGTTAATGAAGGCAGATATCATCTGCGAGATCAAATACCCGGAGTGGCTAGCTAACGTAGTCATGGTAAAGAAAGCAAACGGCAAGTGGAGGATGTGTGTCGACTACACGGATCTGAATGCAGCATGCCCCAAGGACCCTTATCCTCTACCGAGCATCGATCAGCTCATTGATGCCACGTCAGGACACCTGATGTTAAGCTTTATGGACGCCTTCTCCGGGTACAATCAGGTTAAGATGAACCCAGCAGACATAGCCAAAACAGCATTCATAACCCATCGAGCGGTCTATGCCTACAAACTGATGCCTTTCGGGTTAAGGAACGCCGGGTCCACATACCAAAAAGCCATGAATGAAATTTTCAAAGATCAACTTGGAAGAAATTTGGAATGCTACGTCGACGACATCATCTCCAAATCCACTTCGGTCCCGGGTCACATTTCTGATCTAAAAGAATGTTTCGAGAACATGAGAAGGACTAAGCTAAAGCTCAACCCGGACAAGTGCACCTTTGGAGTAGAGGCTGGAAAGTTTTTGGGTTTTATGGTAAGCAACCGGGGTATCGAGGCCAACCCGGAGAAGATCAAAGCTGTGCAAGAGATGCAACCACCCCGGACTCAGAGGGAGGTCCAAAAGCTAGCAGGGTCCTTAGCGGCACTCCGAAGGTTTGTCTCCAAACTCGCCGAAAGATGCCTACCATTCTTTGAGTTGTTAAAAGGGGCAAAAAACCAGAAATTGGTAGAATGGAGCCCGGATTGCCAAAGAGCCCTTGATGAAATCAAAGCATACCTGTCCAAACCCCCAATCCTGACAAAAGCCTTACCTGGAGAACCTCTCTACCTATATCTGTCTGCCGGTCCCTTTGCCGTCGGGGCAGCCTTGATCAGGGAAGAAGCCGGGCAGCAGAAGCCCGTCTACTATGTTAGCCAGGTCCTCAAAGATGCGGAGACCAGATACCCCAACTTAGAAAAATTTGCGTTTGCACTGATCACCGCATCCAGGAAACTCAGACACTACTTTCAAGGAAGAGAGATCAGGATTGTCACCGACCAGCCCCTAAGGAAAATCATTCACAAGCCAGACATCTCCGGGAGACTAGTCAACTGGGCAATTGAACTTAGCCAGTTCAGCCTAACCTTCCTACCCCGGACAGCGGTCAAAGCCCAGGTCCTGGCAGACTTCGTGGTGGAATGCAACTTCCCAGAAAACCAATCAACTCCCATGGAAACTGAACCAGAAGCCCCGGTAGAGTCAAACCCGGGGTCTTGGACACTCCATGTTGACGGCTCCTCAACAACCGAAAGGTCAGGAGCCGGGCTAATCCTGAAAAGCCCGGATGGGTTCACAATCAAAACAGCAATCTCCTTCGGTTTCGCAGCAACCAACAACCAAGCGGAATACGAAGCTCTTCTAGCAGGGTTGAAATTAGTCCGGACCCTGTCTATCCAAAACCTGACCATTTACAGCGACTCACAAATTGTGGTCAGGCAGACAAACGGGGAATACCTCGCCAAAGACCCAATTCTGACCAGGTATCAAGCCTTGGTGAAAAGCTACCTTACCCTGATCCCCGGGTACAAAATCTTGCAAGTCAGCAGGGAAGAAAACGCGGAGGCAGACAACCTCTCCAGGTTGGTCCAAAATTCAGCAGACCTGGATAGCTCAGTGTATTTCGAAGAGTTGCACAAACCCACAATAGAGCAGGAAGAAATCTTTGAAATCAACAACGACCCTACCTGGATGACTCCCCTGATCAACTACATAGAAAAAGGAGAGTTACCCGAGGACAAGGGAAAAGCTCAAAGACTAAAAGCTAAGGCAGCAAAGTTTTTCGTAGAAGGCGGGATCCTCTTCCGCCGGACCTACTCATCCCCAATCCTGAAATGCATAGGTCCGGAGGAAGCCGAATACTGTCTGAGGGAAGTTCACGAAGGGATCTGTGGAGATCACATGTCGGCAAAAAGCCTGGCCTATAAAATCATCCGGCAAGGCTACTACTGGCCAACAATTCATCAAGACTCCGTCGAGTTTGTTAAGAAGTGCAAAAATTGCCAGCTATTCAGCAACGTGCCCCGGGTAAGCCCCGTCCTACCCTCCTCGGTCTTATCCCCGATCCCCTTTGCTGTATGGGGGATAGACATCATGGGACCCTTCCCCCGGGCTAAAGGAGACCTCAGATACTTGCTTGTCTCCATTGATTATATGACCAAGTGGGTTGAGGCCAAAGCAATGCGGACGATCAATCAACAAGATGTCATCCGGTTCATGGACAACATCCTGATGAGATTCGGGCTACCAAGAGTCCTGGTCTCAGATAATGGACCCCAGTTCATCGGGTCGGACTTTGAAAGCTACCTGGCCGAAAGAGGCATCAAGCACAAGAAGTCTTCAGTCGCCTATCCTCAAGGAAATGGCCAGGTAGAGGTCACCAACCGGATCCTCCTGAGAGGAATTGAGAAGAGACTTGAAGAAAGCAAGAGCAAATGGCCAGAAGAACTACCTCATGTCCTTTGGTCATACCGAACCAGTCCCCGGACAAGCACCGGAGAAACCCCTTTCAAGTTGGCCTATGGAACCGAGGCAATGCTCCCAATTGAGGTCGGGTCACCCTCCCACAGAACAATCAACTTCGACGAAATTGCAAACGAGGAAGGACTCCGGGTCAACCTGGACTTGGTAGATGAGGTCCGAGATCAGGCAATCGCAAGAATGGAAAAGTACAAAGAGAAGACCCGGGACCACTTCAGCAAGAAATCCCGGGTTAGAAATTTTCAAGCAGGGGACCTGGTCCTACGAGACACCGAAGCCTCAGATCCAACTAACACAGGAAAGCTAATGCCTAAGTGGGAAGGCCCTTACAAAGTCAGAGAAGTCTTAAGGCCGGGTACCTACAAACTAGAACACATGGACGGATCAGAGGTATCTAACACCTGGCATGGCCTCAGGTTGAGGAAATTCTATCAGTAAAGCCAACGGAAAGAAAAGACCTTAGAAGACAGCTACATATTCCTAAAAGCAACCATGTATTTTTGATTATCAAAGCTGTGTAATCATCTGAATATCAATGAAGTCTTTTGCTACTTGTGAATCCGTATTGTTATTTACTTAGAAAATTTCTAAGGCAACCAAAACATGTCGAGCAAGAAACCCGGGAAAGATCTACCCGGGTCCATCCATACAATCAGTAACTTGGAAAATTTTCTAAGTATAAAAAGCAAAAGAAAACAAGCAACCTGGGAAAGATCTACCCGGGTTCATCCATACAATCACTAACTTGGAAAATTTTTCTAAGTATAAAAAGCAAAAGAAAGCACTCAACCCGGGTCCATCCATTCTTATTTACTTAGAAAAATTTCTAAGTGCAAACATGTTAAAGCAGTCAAACCGGGTAGATGTTACCCGGGTCCATCTATTCTTATTTACTTAGAAAAATTTCTAAGTGCAAACATGTTAAAGCAGCCAACCCGGGTAGATGTTACCCGGGTCCATCTATTCTTATTTACTTAGAAAAATTTCTAAGTGCAAACATGTTAAAGCAGCCAACCCGGGTAGATGTTACCCGGGTCCATCTATTCTTATTTACTTAGAAAAATTTCTAAGTGCAAACATGTTAAAGCAGTCAAACCGGGTAGATGTTACCCGGGTCCATCTATTCTTATTTACTTAGAAAAATTTCTAAGTGCAAACATGTTAAAGCAGCCAACCCGGGTAGATGTTACCCGGGTCCATCTATTCTTATTTACTTAGAAAAATTTCTAAGTGCAAACATGTTAAAGCAGTCAAATCGGGTAGATGTTACCCGGGTCCATCTATTCTTATTTACTTAGAAAAATTTTCTAAGTGCAAACATCCCCTAGCAATCATGTAAAACAGATAAAAGCATCCACAAGGCAAAAGCACACATGAGTAAAAATGGCGAGACAATATTTGATAAAGAGCATCAAAACAAACATCCATAATCCCGGGTCTACAAAGACCTCGGGCAAATACTCAAATCCAGCAAGACAAATTCGGAATTACAAAAGGTTGTTTCAAATAACACAAACAGAATCAAGGAAGACAAGGACTAATGGAGGGGAGGATCGTTCGCCGGGGGACGGTTGACATTAGAGCCCGGATCAACAGGCACATCCGAAGTAGTGGAGATGTCCGGGTTGGCACGAGCTATGAAGCTGGGAGTTGGGCCTTCGTAAGGCTCAGGTTCGCCCTTCCCAGCTTTGATGTTATCTTTCGCAGCGAGATACAATTCGATGAAGCTCTGAAGATTAGCTTCCGGGTCAGATTTAATATGTCGCTCGGCTACATGCCAACAACGGACCACCTCCGCTGCCGCAGCATGGTTGAGGGCATCAGCATAGGCCGTCGACTTCTGGAATTCAGCGATGACCACCCCGGCCTCCTTCCTCTCCTCCAAGATCTTCTTCAGGGTGCCCACTTCCTCCTCGAACCCGGACGCCTTCTTCTCGGCATCAGCAGCCCGAGCCTCGGCATCGTCTACCTTCTTCTTCCACTCGCCCTGCATCCGGGTCTCAACCTCCTTCACCCGCTTATCCATCTCAGATTCCAACTTCTCCTTTGCCGACCTCTCCTGAGCTAAGCTCGACTCAGCTTTCCGGGTCCTCTCCCCGCACGCATCAGCAGTATCCCTTTCCGACTTGATAACATCAAAGGCCATGGTGTTGAACCCGGCCAGCCGAGCCCCAAGCTGCAAACCCGGACCCACAAAGTTAACAGCTTAAAAGACAAAATATTAACTTGGAAATGAGACAAAAGAAACAAAGGCCAAGATCGAATCTACCTGGCCCCAAAGACTCCCAATCTCTCTGAAGGTACTAACCAACCCGGCGTCATCCATCTTCACCCAATCCTCATCAGTTGGGATACCAGACATCAACTTGATTATCTCTCTGGCTGAATACTTGCCAGCACCAAGAACAACCCGGGTATCCTCCCTCTCCGGGTCCTCACTCTCATCAGTATCAGACTCGGACTCCACCATCATCTCCTTACCCCGGCCAGCCCTGGCCTTGGGAACCTTCGCAGGAGCCTTCCTCGCCGAGGGCTGTTTCCTCTTCGTCCCCCGGGTAACAAGGTCCGGGCTGCCAGACTCCTGAACCTCGGCGGTCATCCCGAGGGCAACCTTTTCCACGGCGACACTTGACTCTCCACCAGCCGCTCCTTGC